>NW_025920119.1:3458405-3562693 GCF_902686445.1 Sciurus carolinensis
TATGGACAATTGTCCACTAAACTTTCCTTGGATAATTGCACACATGCATTTATAAACCTTATAAAAGTATAAATATTTGGGGATGTACAAAGTAAACACAGTAATTAGTTTTTCAAAAAATTCACTACTACCCTAATGTATTCAATTAAAAATGCTGTGCCTGGTATATGGGAAGCCTGTAATAAATATGTGTCAAGTAAGTGAAAGAAAAAAAAAAAAAAACTAAAGACTTTTTTTTCAGAATCACTTAGATAACAATTATATTTTAATAAAAGTTTTGGCCTGACTTTCAAAATATAGATCAGAGTAATTGGAATCATCAAGAACTTTTAAATATTTTTCAAAATAAAAAAATATATATTTGGTTATCAGCAATGAGTATGACAGACTTTATTCAGTTTATTGTGAATCAAAATTCTATTTGTCAAACTTGAGTTTCCACTTAAAATTTAGAAAGCTGAAAAATGCATGACTTCACCCTGAACTAGGAAATATGCTGATAACCTATAAAATCACAATTCTTTTTACACTCATCAGAAATAAGCAATTGTCAAAAATCTAAGGAAACACATGCTCCTTCAAGGAAATACTGGATATAAATCATTTCTTATTGGGCAGACACCCAAGTGTCATACAAAATGTTAACATTTTCACCAAAATTTGAGTGAAGCCTAAAGCTGAATGTGTGAGAACTCTTGGGAGTTACAGTCACCTGGAGAACTGGCAACCACTGACAGCTTTTTTACAATTAACCTCATGGGGTATTTATAAGAACTATTCAAGGAAGGGCAAGTAAGTAAAGTTGTCCTGTAAGGTTTAAGATCAGATTGTTCTCCCCTGGGAGAAGGGCACAACAGCACTCACTTAGGACATGACAGAAATAAATCTATCATTTTATTATTAAAGACAGCATTACCTAGCCAGGCATGGTGGTACACACCTTTAATCCCAGTGGCTTGGGAGACTGAGGCAGGAAAATTACGAGTTCAAAGCCAGCCTCAGCAAAAGTGAGGCAGTAAGCAACTCATTGAGATCCTGTCTCTAAATAAAATACAAAATAGGGTGGGGATGTGACTCAGTGGTGGGGTACTCCCAATTTCAATCCCTGGTAACCCCCCCAAAATACAATAAAATTACCTCATCCCTTAAACTAACCAGGAAAATATGCATTGTAAGAATAAATCAGAACTTCATTGAACTATCTGCTTTCATTGAACTATCTTCTTTCCACTCATTTTGTAGTTTAGTAGTTTAAGTTCAAACTAAATATTTAAAAATGCACTATTATCTTTTGAACACATACTTTTAAACACATACTCATTCATTGTTGCCGTGATTGCTGGTGAAACAATACAGTATTGTTCCTACTTTCTAGGGCACTACAGATTTGTGGTTTTACAGGAAAACCAACATATAAAGAAATAAATTCAACAGCAGTCTGTTTGAGAGGTTGGGAGTTTTGCTGTGAAGAGCCAGAGAATATATATTTTACACTCTGCAGTCCATGGAGTCTTCATCACAACTACTTAAGTCTGCTTTTTGTGCTGCAAAACTAAGCATAGACAGTATATAAATGACTGCACATTTATGTTATTTTCAACTATAATGGTATTTCTAAAAATAGGTAGTGGGCTATATGTAGCCTGAAGGTCACAGTTAGCTGATTCCCTCTCTACTACATTGTTACCATTGTGTAACAATGGCTGTAATAATTATCTGCTCCTGTAATAGAGACACAAAGCAGGAGACAACCAAGTGCCTTCAGATGTTTCAGTAAACAGTCTACAACTGACACAGCAAAGATAAATAAGGAAATTCCTACAAGGATGGGAACCATAGAGAAGATGAGCTACATCCCTGCCTAAGTCTTTGGCTGACCACCACAATGAACAAAAATAACAGTGGAAAGTCATGTAAACACAGCAGAGATATTAGCAGTTATATACTGCAGGGTAAAGTTTACAGTTTAAATTCAGGCAAGTGAATTCCTTAATAGGAAAACAACAACGAACCTCAGAGGAACATGAGAGAATTCAACCACTACAATCTATTATCAACCAGATTCAGTCTGCAATGAAAAGATGTTAGAAAAGCAGAGCAAGTGTGACCCTTATGGATTAAGAAAATAGTTAACAGCAACTCACCATAAGTGGATCAGTATTTTGCATAAGTCAGACAACAATTTTGCAATTTATAGTAATATATATTCTAAGAAATAAAGGAAAACAATTCAACAAATCGAAAACTCATAGTATCAATGAGCACAGAGAGAGAATTCTGAATAAAATGAGAAATCTGATGTAACTAAATGTAAATTTTGAGTTGAAAAATATAACCGAAGATGTAGCAAAACAGTAAATGTGATCAGAAGCAGATTTATGGCCAAAGAAGGAATAAACATGAAAATGTATCAGTAGAAATTATTAACTCAGAAAAAAGAATTATGGACAAAAATGAGCAAAACCTCAGACACTTGTAAGAAAATAGGAAACAATCCAATATTATTACAATTGGAATCCCAGAAAAAGAGAAGGGGGTGGAAAAATTATTAAAAGTATTAGTGGCTGAAAAGTCAAATTTGACAGAAAATGATACACAGATCCAGGAAGCTTAATCACTGGGCTACATCTCCTAGTCCTATTATTTTGTACATGTTCTATGTCATAACAAATGAGATGCTTGGTGATATTCAGGCATTTCCTATTTCTTGATGAAATATCATCACAGGAATATAGGAACCAAAAGGGAAATGGGTGGGAAAAGAACTACAGCCCTCTATCTCAAAAATGTGCCTGTAAAGTGTCAAGAGAACAACTGCTTCTCCTTGTTTTCTCTTTTCCTTGGCCAGTTGCTGGTGGAGGCATAAATGTCTCTAATTTTCTATCAGACCAGCAAGCTCCCTCTATTTTGAGGAGCAAATCCTTCATAAGCCATCAGTCTTGCTACGAAGGTTAGTTCCATCAGACTTTTACATTGTAGCATTTCATCCCAGGTTTTTGGAACTGACAGCCCTTGTTTTTCAATTTTATCTCCATTTCAGTAGTGGACAGATTCTAGAAAATACATTCATTATACTCTGTTCCTTCACACAATAGCTTCCTGCTCTTGACTTTTACATTTGGAAAGATATTGGGATTTTACAATGACCCCCTAACTTTCTCCTTCAGGCATGGATAGTACCTTTCCTTTGGCATCCATTCACATCTATAATGAATTCTAGCATTTCCTGCATGCCTGCTTTTGAATGGCAGCTTTAGTTATTCTATCCACTAAAATCCATAAGCAGCCTACTAGTCCAAAGGAATAAATTCACAAGCAGTCTATTGGGTAATAGGATAGCCACAGTGAAATGATGATTTCAAGTATTTATCTGAGTCAAGTAAAGGTTTTCCAGTCACATTCTTATTCTTTCAATATTATCAGGTTCTTAAAAAATAGAGAAGTTGTCCTATGCTCCAAGTCTAAATGGTTTATCCATTTGGATGTTCACATATGGAGACAGTAAATGTTAAAGATTATGCTACCCTGAGACTTTAAACACTTCTGCCTTTGCACCATTAAAAAAATCTGGACTGTACTGAACTAGAAATTAATTTAGTAACAGAGCATAAGGAGGCAATTGCTATGATGTCTAAGACTATTGCTCTACAGTGTTAACACACAGAACCAACCCTAGGACTGGTCCATTCACTGAAAGAACAGAAAGTTGGTCCTAGGTCTGAACCTCCTCACAATCAGACTAATGTGAGATTCACTTTGCTGTGATTTGCCATCAGAATTCAGTATCACTATCTCAATGCCTTGTTTATTTTGTTAAAGAAAATCATGAATTATCACTCTTTGACCTTTATATTAGTATACAGATTTGCTCAGTAAGCAATTGCCATTATTGGTTATTTATAGTATCCTGGCCTGTGATGGAAAGGCCAGTTGGAATTTTCAATATATAAAAGATATATATCATCTTAGAATTAATTTAAATGTAAACAAACACCACCACAGTGTTTTCTAGTCAATTTCCTGTGTTTATAATAGTACAAATGCAAAATGTCACCACTGGAATCTATTCTAAGGCACTGCTAGTAACAACATTGAAATGGTATAAGCTATGACATTATAAACACTGTTAAGAGGCAAATCTTTTCTGATTGGAACATAAAGAGTAAATGGGTCTAACTTAGGATAATTTAAAAACAATTTTTCATTTCATAGAAAAACTTTTCATTTTTACCCTGGATTTTGAATAATGTCGATTCTATTGATAAAAATAATATAGGGTGTTCATATTTATGTTTTAGAAATTTTGTGGATAAAAATAGTTTTTTTTTTTTTTTTTTGCAGTGCTGGGGATTAGAACCCAGGGCCTTGCACATTGCTCTACCAAATGAGCTATATTTCTAGCCCAAAATATTGAGTTCTTGAATGCTAATAATTTACTATTTTAAAAATAATAAGTTTTAAAAACCAATTTTTCTAATTAACTCACTAAAAGTTTTCTGAGAATACTAGTTTGAGTTCATGATATCCCAGCAAAGTTTTGGTTAGAAAACTTTGTATTTAATTTAAAAGAGAATGAAAAGTAATCCCTGGAAGGAAATTTAGAACTTAAAGAAAACATGAGAAAATTGACTTTTAAATCTTACAATTTCCCCTAAGAATTTCCAGCTCAAGACTTTTCATTTTTTCTTCTTTTCTACAATAATTTTTATATGTATCCATGTGAAATATAACCAAAGTTAATAAAAGTAACATATTTGCACAGATGAGTTAGGAATATAACTTATAAGGAATTGATCCATGTGGTATTAAAACTATACCTAAAGAAGCTTAGAGAATTAATTTCATCCTCAAGATGATACTGTTGTCACCAGTTTCCTTTGCCTGTATCATAAGCTTCGGTTTATCGTGCAAGTGCTTGTCCAAATTCTGGGTATTTCAATTTTGTTTTCTTTTGCTCATTAATAGTGTCCTCTCTTTTCTCAGAGTCACCTAGTATGAGACCAAAACCATGACAGGAGTTGACTCACATGGTCCTTTCCCTGGACATGGCTACAGAATCAAGAGGGAGTTAAACAAGAGAACTACTACTGATGGTATTCTGGGACATGTGCTGTAATAGAGATAATGCTCAGAAAACAACTATTCACTCAGATTAAAGGGAGTGGTTAGGAAGAGGTCTATGGAAGACTTGACTCAGATTAATTTGCAAAGATGACTAGGAGATTATTGAAAGAAGTCACAATGGCATGAAGTTGTCACAGTTGCAGAATAGATTAGCGTGGATACCAGATATATTTTATTTAAACATCCTTCTCATCTTCTATAAAAAAATAAAATATGCAGAGAAAATAATAGAGAGATTAAATATTTTTTGTTCTGTTATGGTACTAGTCAAAAAGTTAAAGCCACCACATTAAAGAAGTTCCAAGTTCTACACTGATTGCTATCTCTTCACTAAAGAAATTTTATTTCCCCAAATGTTGCCCTTGTCAAAATTCATCTCTCCCATTAAAATTCAAGTGGCAAGCAAACACACAAAATAAATTCTGATTCAAGTAGCAATGACGTAAAAACTATTAAATTTAGATTTATGGTAATAGAACAAACTTTAAAGTTCATAATTTCCAATGCATTTGTGTTTCTTAATCCTGGTTTGCAAAACAAGCTCAAAACCCAAAATGGAGTATCATTTATTTTTCAAGGATCTAAAAACATACAAAAGCAATCTTAACTGCATACAACATTAGCCTATTGTAATACCCTCTTATTTGCTGACGTGTACTCACAAACTCACTGTTCAGTATGTTTTGATGGGTCTCTATCGCGTTCCCTCTGGCCGCAGAGAGAGACACGACAAACGTCTGAAGCTTTGGAAGTTTATTATGCACAGTCCCTCTCCTACACTTCTCTTACTCCCAGCTTCCGCGCACTCCCAGCTTCTCTTCTCTTGGCTTCTTCTTACTCCCAGCTTCCGCGCACTTCCAGCTTCCAGCTCAGCTTCAGCCTCCTCCCCTCTACTCTCCCACCCACCAGGCTTATATACACTTCAACCAATCAGGGGAGAGTACACGAGGTAAACGCGGACAGCTGCAAGCATAGGATAGGTACACGAGGGGGGCATGCTCTAATCACATCGTTAACTAGCCAATCATTGGAATTCGCTGGTTGTTTACTGTATAGCTGGCCGCTTTTGGCTCAGCGTCAGGCGCCATCTTGACCATGCCCAAGGCTGGGGGTCCCGGAAACCCTGACATATCCCCCTTCTTTACTATTAAACTAAGGCTCGGGACCATGTCTGTCTTAGGTTGAGTGGTCAGCATATGTCCTTACCCGTCATCAGAGCCTGCAGAGCATGCTGCAGCTCCTGTCTTAGGTTGGTACACAGCCACCTCCTTCATTAACCGTCTTTGACTACCGGTCCAGCATCAAGAGCCATACTAATGGGGGGCTGTCGGCCTTTAGGGCGGTCATGGCCTGATGAAAGATATTTTGATCTCTCTATTGGCTAGCTCGTAGATGCATGCCAAAATGAATGAAGAGAAGGAGGCCAAGGCAGAGGAGTACCACCAGAGCTCCTAAGCCTGCCCGCTATTTGACAAATCTATAAGCAGAAGAAAAACCATATAGCCATATTAAATACAGAAACAATATACATCCCAGTAGAGTTATAATACGGGCAACACAAAACAGCTCTCAAGGAATAAACGCATCCCAGTCCCAAAAGTTCTTGCAAGGTATCCACTTGTTCTTATAATGAGTCCACTCTCTGATAGAGTCTCTATGGTCTGTAAGGCTGCAGCTGCATTCTCGGCCAAATGATCGTTGTTATGGTTGTGTCAATGCTGCTACTGCAAGGACTGTGATGACAATGATCACGGCTGTTGCAATGTCAAAACCTCTTCTGTTTCTTGATAATAGCACTGGCAATTCTATATCTGCAACAGAAACTAGGACTGGTAGGAAGATAGAAATGTGCAAATTGCACGGGTGGCAAAAGAACCATTCCAGTATTGTGAGAGATAGCACACGGTTAGTGAACAGTTAAGAGGTGTTATTAGAAATGTTAGTTGGTAGAAACATAAAAGGAAGGAAATACTCAAGCTGACGTAGGAGGAAAAGCAATATTACAGCTAGGGTCAGCAGAACGAGTTGCTCTACTCTGGGTCTGATTTGTAGTATGATTCCAACGGCAAAGTGCAGAAATTCCTTCTGTTAAAGCAAAGAAAGGCTAGAGATATCCTTGTCACCAAAAACAGCACGACCTGAAAAATCATCAATAGAATTGACAGGCTTTTAGAGGAATTGGTGAAAACAAGAAAAGGAAGGATAAAAAATGTGTTAGTTAGAAGTGAAAAATATGGCCAGGCTAACAATGGCCCATAGGTTCCGGGTTTGCCTTTCCGTCTAAGTTTTTGTTATTGGAGGAAGGCTCAGACTCGCCATTACGAGGAGGAGCAGCATCACTTGCATGCTGTAAAACTCTGATTAGCCTTTCTGGAATCCAGACTGGAGTCTGTTGATCCTGTGGGAAAATACAAACAGACCCTCGGACCCAACAAAGGACTGGATCCGGTCCTTTCCAACAATCTGTCAGGATATCTTTCCATTTTGCCCATACTTGAGGAGTATTATGGGGATTATAATGTCGATCAGCTGCAGAATGGCTGTCCCTATCCAGAGTTAAGAAATTTAGAATGAAAAGAACTAAATTAAGTTTATCTTTAGGAGACTTGTAGGAGGCTCCTATTCCCCCTTTTTGTTTATTTAGACAATTTTTTAAAGTAAGATGTGCTCTTTCCACAATGCCCTGTCCCTGAGGATTATAGGGGATGCCAGTAACTGATTGGATGTTAAATGTTTGTAAAAACAACCGGAAGCTTTTGGAAGTATAAGCAGGACCATTATCTGTTTTAATAACTTTAGGAATGCCCCAGCCAGCAAATGTTTGTAGGCAGTGTTGAATGACATCTTTTACCTTTTCTCCAGAATGAGCGGAAGCCATAATGACCCCTGAAGCAGTGTCTACTGACACATGTACATACTTAACAGTACCAAATTCAGAAATATGGGTTACATCCATCTGCCAAATATGACCAGGCAGCAGTCCCCTGGGGTTAACTCCAAAGGATTGTACTGGGATTAAAGGAGCACAATGTTGACAATTTTTTACTATTTGTCGAGCCATACATTTAGATATAGGAAATTTTCTGCTCAAAGTAGTGGAATTTACATGAAATTTTTCATGAAAGAGTTTTTGCTTGTTCCTCTATGGAAAAAACAAAAATTGATTTGGTGGCCATATCTACCAAGTCATTAGCATTGGCCAAAGGTCCTGGTAAATTAGAATGAGCTCTAATATGTCCTACATAAAATAGATGTTTACGCTGTAGGATAAGGTTTTGTAGCGTAGTAAAATAAGAAGCTACCGTGGACATGGAAGAAATATGGGGCACCGTTTCAAGAACCTGTAAAGCGTTAACGATATATAAGCTATCGGATAGAAGATTGAATGGCTGATTATCTGCTAATTTAAAGGCTACTATTACAGCTGCAAGTTCAGTAACCTGTGCGGAGTTGGGTGGAACTATTATGGTGTGAAGTTGTTTACTGATAAGTACTGCACCTACTCCATTTTTGGAGCCATCAGTAAAAATGGTTACACAGTCTTTAAGAGGCTGGACACTAGTCACTTTTGGAAAAACTATGGGAGTATTTTTACAGAATTGAATCCAGGGATGTTGGGGATAATGGTTATCGAACTGAGCTGAAGTGGAACAATATAATACTGACCAATCATCATCATTATTAATTAGCCATTTAATTTGCTGAGTGGAATAAGGAGTTATAATAATAGACGGATGGATTCCAAAAACAGTAATGCAAGATTCTATTCCCTTGAATATTACCTGAGCAATAGCTTGGGGATATGATTGCAATGTTTTAGCCGGAGAGCTAGGGAGATTTATACTTTGCAGAGGTCCTCCTTGCCAAACTATGCCAAAAGGGGTATGCTTCTCTGAGATTATGATTAAACTTAATGGTTGAGTAGGATCACAACGATCAATGTAACACTGCTGAAGTCTATTCTCTACTAGCTGTAAGGATATCTGTGCTTCAGGAGTAAGTTTCCTAGGGGAATTCAAGTCAGGATTACCTTTTAATATATCGAATAAAGGTTTTAATTCCCCTGTGGATAATTTTAAATAGGATCTGATCCAGTTAATGTCACCTAAGAGTTTCTGAAAATCGTTCAAGGTATTCAATTGATCTGTCCTGATGGTCAACCTTGTTGGTCTGACTGTAGTAGCAGTGAGCCTTGTACCCAGATATTCTTGGATCTCCTCTAATTGTAATTTTTCAGGGGCTATCGTTAGTCCTCTCTTTTCTAATGCTTGAGTTATAAATTGTAATGCTTCTAACAAAACTTCTTTTTCTGGATGACAAATAAGTATGTCATCCATATAATGATAAATCAACAATCTCTTAAACTTTTGTCTAGTAGTTGTTAACGCTTTATCTACGTATATTTGACATATAGTAGGACTGTTAGCCATACCTTGAGGCAACACGGTCCATTCGAATCTCTGTTCAGGCTGAGTGTGATTAAGAGAGGGCAAAGTAAAAGCAAATCTCCAACAATCATTTTTGTGTAAGGGTATAGAGAAAAAGCAATCTTTTAAATCCAGAATAATAGGCCAATTTTTTGGTAGTGCAGTGACAAGAGGGAGTCCACATTGGATGGGTCCCATAGGGTACATTTGTTCGTTTATGGCTCTTAAATCATGTAATAACCTCCATTTTCCTGATTTTTTCTTTGTTAAGAATATTGGAGTATTCCAAGGAGAGGTAGAATGTTGTAAGTGACCTGCTTGTACCTGCTCTTGTACTAACTTATGAGCTGCCTCTAGCTTCTCTTTTGTTAGGGGCCACTGTGGAATCCAGCGAGGCTTATCATCTTTCCATATTATAGGGATTGATGGTTTATCAGTGGCCCCTAGGAAAAACCCAATCCATGAGAATCATTTTTTGGTGGAAGTAAAGGCAGTGGTTGGGTAGATCCTTGACTATGTCTTCCTAATCCTTTTTTATCATCATAGTTCATATTTTGTAGCATATTTCTTACAGGAGTCCCTTGGTAAATCTGGTCAGTGGTGAGTTTCATATCCATTTGCTGCAGGACGTCTCGTCCCCATAGGCTAATAGGAGCATTACAGACATATGGCTGAAATATTCCTGTGTGTCCCTCTGTATCTTTCCACAATAATGAGGAAGCACTTTGATTGGGGCTCTCTGCTACTCCTAAGCCTCTCAAGCTCTGAGCTGCTGTGATCAATGGCCAGTGCTTTGGCCAGACCATTGCGCTAATAATACTTTTGTCTGCTCCCGTATCTAATAAACCTGTAAATTCCATATTTCCCACTTTTAATTTTAGGAGGGGCCTCTTTCCCATATCCATAGTAAGGTTTATTAAAGTGGTTCCTGTTGATCCAAAACCTCCTTGTCTTTTATTTGTATTTTTACTGGGCCACAAAGAATGTCGACTGGGCAATATAAGCATTTGTGCAATGCGATCCCCTGGAGAGATGACCGTAATTCCTTTTGGTGAAGAGACCAAGGCTTTTATTTGTCCAGTGAAATCAGGATCAATAACCCCTGGGTGTACTATAAGTCCTTTTAGTGTTGAGGAACCTCTACCTAGTAATAGTCCTACACTGTTCTGTGGGATTTTTTCATGCCAATCAGTATCAATCATCTGCACCCCCATATCTGGGGTTAGTATGAGTCTGGAGGTGGCACAGATGTCCAATCCGGCACTTCCTGAGGTGGCTCTGCGCTCCCCTTCTCTGTGGGAGGATACCACCGTCGGGGAACTTGTTGAATTACCCCGTATATTTGTTGCGGGCCCCGGGGAGGGCCCTGTCTCCCGTTTTTTTGAAGTTTAGGATTCGACCCTAGGAAATTATCCTCCCTATCTCTAATAGGCTGACAGGCACTATTCCAATGACTTCTTCTTCTGCATCTTGGACATAGCCCAGGTCCGGTTCCCAGGTTATTCTTTGTATAGATGTTCCCACCCCGGGCAAAGGGTGGCCTTTTGTTTGGACAAGTGGCTTTTAGATGTCCCTTCTGTCTGCACACAAAACATGATCCTAAAGACTCTTTATTAGTTCTTGAAGGGAACCTCCCCTGGGCTTGTGCAAGTGCGGCAGACAACAAGGTGGTTTGTCTGTCTATGGCTGCTACAAAGGCACTGCTCTGCGCCGAAGTATCATTTACATCTCTACACACTTTTAAGTAGGCGGACAAGTCTTTGTTTCTCCATGGTCTTATGGCCTCCCTACACCACCTGTTAGCTTGTTCGTAAGCCAACTGTTTTACTAGGGGCATGGCTTGCTCTGCATCTCCGAAGATGCGTGATGCTGTTTGAATTAGCCTATCGACAAAATCCGCATAGGGCTCACTATTCCCTTGAGTTACCTTTGACAACTGGCCCTGCAAATCTCCTGCTCCTTGTAATGTTTTCCAGGCCTTGGTTGCAGCCACGGCAATTTGCGCATAGACTGCTGGATAATAATTAAGCTGTGCCTGAAGGGTTTCATAAGGTCCTACACCCATAAGCATGTCCCTATCGACTTGGGGATTCCCCGCTGCTGTATTTCGGCGGGCGGTATCCGTAGATATTTCTTGCCATGATGTTTTCCACATAAGGTACTGTCCCCCAGACAGAGCGGCCCTAGCAAGATTAGTCCAGTCCTGGGGCACTAAGTTTAATGATGTCAAGGTATCTACTAAGGCTATAGTAAAAGCTGTCTGAGGACCATATGTGCTAACTGCTTCTTTTAACTGTTTCACTATTTTAAAGTCTAAGGGTTGGTGGAATCTTTGATTTTGAGCATCCTCAAAAACAGGATACGCTACAGATCCAAGATGACTCCATTCTGAGCGTAATCCAAAACCGGACGCTTCATGAGGGGGTTCCCTATTTATGGGAGGTGCACTAGGCAACACGGGCACCAGAGGGGGCTTTTTATCTAGTCTTAATCTTTGTACTCTTTTTTCCAGTTCCTCTCCTGATAATTCCCCCTCCGATAGTTCCTCATCTGAATTAGTTCCTTTTTCTGAATTTTGAGAAAGATATGAACGTTCCTCTTTTATTTCTTCCAAAACCTGTCTTCCTTCAGCTAAAGGCTCGGTGAGTGAAGGTTTTTTGTTTTTATCTTGCAGACAGGATTTAATAAGAGACCAAATAGCCATAGTGCCTACTGGCAAAGGGTTTTGCCTATCCGCTATACGAAGGTCCTTCCCCAACTGTTCCCACTGTAGGGTATTCAAAAGGCCCTCATCCAAAAACCAAGGAGAAATCCTTTCCACAGTATCAAGAAATACTTTAGCTGTTTTTTCCTTTAATGGCGTTCCATGGTTTTATAATAGCTCCCTGAGGGGTTGCTGCATTCTGAATTTAGACGTTTCAGACCCCATTGTTACTAATTTGAATGGCTTTAGTTATGGCAGTTACAAAATCAGACAGTGGCCTAGCTGCCAGGAGCAACGAGATTACTGAAAGGAAAACTATCTATCAAGTGTGCATTAGAATTTTTATAGCGGCTTTTCACGTACTACCTACACCCTAATTGGACCGCTTCAAACGTGTTTCTACTTTCACTTTAATTAGCCGGCGTTCCACGCGTCAGGACCGCTGATGGCGCATCCCGATACCTTTTAACCCGCGTTCTACGCGTCAGGACCGCTGATGGCGTATCCCGAAACCTTTTAACTGGACCGCATTCCGCGCGTCCCCAGGACCGCCGATGGTGCATCCTGACACCCTTTAACTTTTTTATAACTGGTTTAACTTGTATATATAAAAAAGATTTTTTAGGTATCTTACCTTGTTTTCTTTATAAGGCCTTCATCTTCCCGGGTTTCGGCACGACAAACGTCTGAAGCTTTGGAAGTTTATTATGCACAGTCCCTCTCCTACACTTCTCTTACTCCCAGCTTCCGTGCACTCCCAGCTTCTCTTCTCTCGGCTTCTTCTTACTCCCAGCTTCCGTGCACTTCCAGCTTCCAGCTCAGCTTCAGCCTCCTCCCCTCTACTCTCCCACCCACCAGGCTTATATACACTTCAACCAATCAGGGGAGAGTACACGAGGTAAACGCGGACAGCTGCAAGCATAGGATAGGTACACGAGGGGGGCATGCTCTAGTCACATCGTTAACTAGCCAATCATTGGAATTCGCTGGTTGTTTACTGTATAGCTGGCCGCTTTTGGCTCAGCGTCAGGCACCATCTTGACCATGCCCAAGGCTGGGGGTCCCGGAAACCCCGACAGGTCTCCTTCACTTAACATATTTTTGGATATTTTTGTATCATATGTTTCTCAAACAAAAATTTCAACTAGATAAGAATTACTTTCTGTCACAGCAGATAATACTCCATCAATGTTAGCTTGAACAACAGATTCATTGGCATTTTTAAACAAGAGACATTTCCCTTCTTAATATGTCATTGAATGAGACATATTAAAAATAGATGTGGGCTAGGGAGATAGCTCAGTTGGTAGAGTGCTTGTCTTGAAAGCACAAGGCCCTGGGTTTGATCCCCTGTACTGCAAAAAAAAAAAAAAAAAAAAAAAAAAATAGATGTGCTGCACAGCTTTCTGAGGTAGATTCTATGAAAAATTTTATGAACTCAGTTCCATATATCAATAGTAATACTGTGAATCACCCCAGTTTGTGGAACCATTGAAGGAAGCAGGAATCAATGACTTTAATAATTGTGCCCTCTTTGCCCATATTGGTCAATTGAATTGTGGAAGAGTTTCTTTAAAGATTTACTGTACTGTTAACCCCAATTCAAGATTATCTTGCAAAAAAAGAGTGTTTGCCAAATAGTCAATAGTTAAAAAAAGAAAAAAAAGCTATCAGTGTGATTTACATTTTCTTACTATGGACAAACAAACTAAATTTGAAGCTTCAAGGGAGGAGAAAGAAAGTTTGTGACCTTGATCACAAAGTGACAGATGTGAGAATCTATGTCAAAATAGGTTCTTTTCATAAAATAAGTCAATAATAGTGCTACATATTTTTTTCTATCATGTCATTATTCATGTTAATTTAAATACAACAGAGTATTACACAAGTTGGCTACAAATTACAAATTGACTACAAATTTGCAAGAAAATTTTGAAGAATGCTTTGTTGGCATTTAGGGTTGCTTTTCAATTTGTGACATAAATCTTTGATATTGATGTTAATAATGTGAAGTTTGCAAGGTTAAGGAATTTCTTTAGCATATATAAATGTAATTTTGAAACTTATGCTCTAATAGTTGAGGTTCTCTGTAGAAAGAGAACGGGACCCACACACACATAGTCTCCAACTTACAACAGTTAGCATGATTTTTCAACTTTGCACATTCAGCTAAAACCATAAATTTAAAATTCTGGTCTTTCCTATGCTAGAAGTACATGGTGCAATGCTCTTTCATAATGTGGGGCAGCACCAGTTTGTCATGGCTCCCAATCAGTCATATAATCACAAGGGGAAAGAAAATATTGGTTCTCAGAACTATGTTGTCAGTGTATCTTTGATCCAAGTATTCAATAAATCATGTAAGACAACCAATAATTTATTATAACATAGGCCTGTGTTAGCTGATTTTGCCCAACTCTACCCTAATGGAAGTTGTTTTGAACATGTTTAAGGCACAGCGATGCTGTGATGTTTGCTAGCTTAGGCGTATTGAATGTTTATTTTCCATATGCTATTTTCAACTTCTGAGGGGTTATCAGGTACATGACTCCATCATAAGTCTGAGAACATCTGTAGACAGGTAGATACACCTGAGGGTAATTATAATTGGATTAGATCATGCAATTTCAGTGGCCAAAAAGTCCCATGATACACATCTGCAATCTAGAGTACCAGGGCAGCCAGTGACCTAGATGGTATAATTCTCAGTCTGAGGCTGAAGGATTGAGAACCTGTGGGGATACTAGCACAGGACCAGGAGTCTATAGCTGTGAGAATGCAGAATTCTAAATTCTCAGGGAGATTTTGGATGCACCAGTTCCAGAATGGAGAATGAATTTGCCTTTCCTCTTCCATTTTGTTCTATCCTGACCTCAGTGGACTGGATGATGGTTTCCCTTCATTGTTGAGAGTCAGAGCTTTCTTATTCAGTCCACAAAATGACAACCTTTTCTGGAAACACCCTCACAAGTCTATTGAGATATAATGCTTTACCAGCTATCGGGGTACCCAACCAGTCAAATTGAAACATCAAATTAGGTATAATATTACATAAATGACAAAATTCTTCTAAAAATGATAAACCAGTCTTTTGATATGAAATAAAAATTTCATTTTGAGTATTGGACTTTTATATGTATTTGGAATGACTTGAAAATATGAATTTACTTTTTCAACTATAAATTTTATTAAATCTAGAGAACATTTTGATGGAAATTTGGTGTTCAAATTTCAATGCATTATGCAAAATTAGCACTTGGACTACAAAGATTAATCATGATAAAGAAAATAAAGAATCTCAATTGAGCCATAAAATAAAATGAAATATTATTATTATGGTATACCATGGATAGAATCTGAGAATAATTATCCTAAATAAATGAAAACAAATAAAAGTCACATTTGAGGTTATGTTGATTACATATTGAAATGAGAAGCCTGATATATTGTTTTAAATAAATATATTAAAAATGTCACCTGTTTATGACTTTAATATGGTGACTAGAAAATATAAAAGCAACATTATGCTTGTGAATTGCACTAGCATAGAGTTTTACGTATGTGAATTAATTTGTTTGGTATTTGTATTGTTTAATACTATGTTTTACTAATTTTTGTCTTTTTGTTTTCTCTCCACAGAGAGATGTGTCAAAATCTCCCATTTTAATTGGGGAATCATCTATTTATATCATTTCTTTTAATCATTCCATCTAGTTCTTATTTGTAATTTGAAAAATAATTTATAAGAGATAGTCAAATTTGGAATTATAAACTAAGTTGGTATAATGACTCTGGTTATAAAATGATCTTCTATCTCCAGTGGTGTTTTTGACCTAATGTCTATTTTCTCAGATGTTGACATTGTTATATCAGCTTTCTTGATTTGGTCTTGAGATATTATTTTTTTTAAATAAAACCATACTATTTTCAAACCTGCCTAGTTCTTTTACCTTATGTGTTTATATTTAATAGACACAATATAGTTGGGTTAGGTTTATTAGTGTTACCTTTCATCCAGTTGAACAATCTTTGACTCTGATTTTAATATTTAGCCTAAACATGCTTATAAATGTTTCCATTTTAGGACTTCATCACACTACCACATCATTTTCTTCTCTTTGTTCCAACTGTGTTACATTTCTTGCTCTTCCTTTATTCCATTGCTGAGTTGCTAAAGGCTTTTTTATGCCACTTTACCTTCTTCATAGTTCTGCCAGTTACAAAATCTTCTAAGGTGAATATTCTTTTAGAAATTAAAACATATATGATTTCATAGAGTTGCAAAACTCATTCCTCACCTTTTTGAATGTTGGAAGTTAACATTTATCATTCTTTTTTAAAACAAATAGTTTATTAAGAGACCATTCCTATACCATAAAGTTTATACTTATTAATTTAATAATTCAGAGAATTTTAGTATAGTCATGGTGTAGCAAATCTACCACTATTTAAATCTAATCTAGAATATTTTCATCACTTCAAAGATAACCCCTTAATCATACCAGCTTCCCATGTCTTGGCAACAATTAATCAACTTTCTGTCTCGGTGGATTTATCCATTCTGGACATAACAATGAAATAAATGAATGTGGCCTTGTATTTGGCTTTGTTTAGGAAAAGTAGTCTCAGAATCCATCTGTGGTATACCATATACAATATTTTATATTATGGCTGAGTAGTATTCTACTATGTGGATGTACTACTCTCTGTTTATCCATTCATAACATGATAGACACTGAGCGTCTGTCACATCTTGGCTATTATTAGTAATGTTTCATTGGATGGAATTAGAATCATTGCCAAATAATACTGTTATGAGCATTCATGCACAAGATATTTTGTAAATATGTGTTCAATTCTTTAGGTATGTATCTTTGAGTAGAAATGCTCAGTCACATTGTAATTTGGTTTGATATTTCAGGAACTGCCCCCACCATTTTACATTACCACTCAGATAAGCAGGAGGGTTCCAATTTCTCCATATCTTGTTAATGCCCATTACTCGTTAATGCCCAATAACACTACTTACTCATTGCCCATTACTCGTTAATGCCCAATAACACTTCTTACTCATTGATGTGCATTGTGTGGTTTTGATTTGAAGTTCCTGGTGACTAATTACATTGATCATCTTTCATGTATTTGGAATTTTGCATATTTCCTTTGGAAAAATATCATTCAAATAATTTGCCCATTTTAAAGTGGGTTATGTATCTTTTTGGTTTCAGTAGTGCTATTTTGATATTCTTAGGTACTCTGAATACTAGATCTTTATCAGAAACAATATGCAAATATTTCCTCCTGTTATGTGTGTTTTCACTTTCTTGATATTGCCCTTTCATGCATGTAGATTTTTTATATTTGATGAAATTCAAATTATTCTTTCTTCGATTATTTGTGTTTTTGGTGTCATATTATCAAGCTGATGCCTAATTTAAAGTCATGCAAGCTTTCAATTTTATAGTTTTAGATCCTACATGTTTTTGATCTAGTTTTAATTAATACTTATATGTGACATGAGGCAAGGATTCAACTTTATTCTTTTGCATGTGATTATCCTGTTGTCTCAGCACCATTTATTAAAGAGACCATTCTTGTTCCTTTGAATGGTTTTGGCCTCTTTGCTGAAGATCATTGGCTATCAGAGTTTGGGTATATTTCTGGCTTCTCAATTCTATTCTGTTGCTCTATAGGTATATCCTGATTCAAGTTCCACACTCTTCTGTTTATAGTAGCTTTGTGATAAGTTTTGAAACTGGAAAATGTCTTCCTTTTTTTCTTTGTGAAGAAAAATTTTGAAACAATGTTTTATAGTTTTCAATGTATATATCTTATACATCTTTTGTTCAATTTATTCCTATTTCATTGGTCTTGAAACTTTTATAAATGAAATCATTTCCTTAATTTCTTCTCTGCACTACTCATTATAAAGTACATAAAAAGATAATGTATTTATGTTGGTCTTGTATCCTGTGACCTTGCTGAACTCATTTACTCTAATAGTTTGTGTGTGTGCAAATGCGATTCTTTAGGTTTTGCTATACACAAGGTCAAGTCATCTTTTAATATAGTTTTAGTTCTTCTTTTCCAGTCTGGAAACTTTTTTTTTCACAGTGTGGGGGATTGAACCCAGGGCCTTGTGATTGCGAGGAGAGAACTCTATGAGCTGAGGTATATCTCCAGCTCCTGAAAACTTTTTATATAGTTTTCAACTACAACTGAACTGTTCTCACTACAACCTACCCAACATCAACACTAGAAGAAACACTGCATACATGCTTGTCTTGTTCCTGATCTTACAGGAAATTAGTCATTCATCATTAAATATGTAAGCTATGGAGTTTTATATGTGGTCTATATCAAATTGAAGAAATCCTCTTTGTTCCTATTTTTAAGGTTTTTTAATTGTGAAATAGTGCTCAATTTTGTCAAATGCCATTTCTATATTTATTGAAAGAAGCATGTAGTTTTTATACTTTGATTAATAAAATGTTTGTTAATTTTGTATACTAAACCAATTTTATATTCCTGGAATATATTCTGCTTTTTTTATAACAAATAATCCACTTTGTCTATAGATAGGTAAATCTGCTTGCATGTTCAGTAATTTTGCATCTGTATTCATAAAGGATATTGCTGAAAGTTGTCTTGTGATATCTTTGGTTTTGTTATTAGAGTAATACTATCATAGAATAAACCACAAAGTGGTTTTTATTGTATTTCTTTAAAAGTTTGCAAATAATTACTTTAATTCTGCCTTAAATTTTGATAGAATTTACCAGCAAAGTCTTCTGGGAAATTATCTGATTACCAATTTAATCTTTACTGTTATAAGTCTATTCTTATTTTCTACACAGTAAGTAAATTTCAGTAGTTCATGTCTTTCTAGGAATGTACCCATTTCATTAACATGACCTAACTTATTTGCACACATTTGTTCTTAGTATTACCTTTAAATTCTTTTCACTTTTGTAGGGTCATTTGTGAAATATTTTCTACCCATCTCATTTTAGTAACTTCTTTGATAGTCTTTTCTCTCTTTGCATGGCCATAGACAAAGACATGTCAGTTTCTCTTTTAAATGAATCAGGTTTGGGGTTTATTTTTGTCTTTTGTTGGTTTTTGAGTCTCTATTTCATTTATTTTTACTCTAATGTAATTTTCCAGCAAAAGCTGATGAACAGGTAAAATACTGGTGCTTATCTGGGGCTGTAGCTTTGGCATCCAAACCCTTTCAGAGTCTTCTAAGCCACTAGTTTTCTGTTTATTTCATTTTGTTTTAAGCAACTGAGATTGCAAGGTTGTTGGTTTTGAGTTGGCTGTGTATCTGAGAAGATGTGGATATGGTTAGAAAAAGTAAATAGAAACACCATCTTTCTTCAACATTCTTGGATTGTTGCAAGATTTTAAATTCGAGAGTTCTGAAAAATGCATTTGACAGTTTTGACAGATTTTATGGAGAAGCAGATTGCCAAAGGTAGTTCTGATGCAAAATGTCCCCTTCTACTTTTTATGACCTTAATTGTAGGTGTTATAATATTTTATATTTTTTTAATTCATAAACATTATTTTATATAGTTGCTATTTATTTAAACTCATTTGTGTTGTCTGTTGGCTTTTCATTTGCTAATGCAATCCTCATTTCCATCAAGGACGATTTCCCTTTGGCTACAGAATTTCCTTTAGTCTGTTGGTGACAAATTCCCTTGGTTTCATTTGTCTGAAAATGTCTTTATTTTGCCCTCATCTTTGAAGAGTATTTTTCCCCAGGTATAATTCTTAAATTAATCTTCAATTATTCGTGATTTTTCCATGAAATGATAAAAACCTCATTAGTTGTCTCTACTGGAAGAACCATTTCAAAGTTTCTTGCTCCTCACATAGGAGATCTAGCTAGTAATGTCAAAATATCAATTTGCCAAGAAACCACCAAGCATTTCATAAAATAACAAACAGCTAGAAATGCTAAAGAATGTAAGTGTAGGAAAGAAAGTACTTACCTTTGAGGGGTATAAAAATGTCCCACAGGTGGAACCATACACAAGATACAGATGGAAAAAGTCGTCAGGAAAGAACCTGATTTTGCAGCCATTACTATGGAACTCAGCAAGAAGTATTTATCATAGTTTGTGTTTTTTGATTTTCAGCTTGGTATGGGTGTCCATGTTCCCAAATGATTTATAAAAATACAGTTAGGTCCACCACAAATACTTGATTTAGTCACACATAAGAAGGCCTGGGGATACAGTGTCTTTTAGTGATGACTTCAGGTAATGTGCTGCCAACTGCCAGCACCAATCATAAATAAACTAGTGGTCCTTATAGTGAGGATCCCAGAGCAGCAGCACCAACATCACCCGAGAGCTTGTTAAAAATATAAATCCCTAGGCCCAACCCAGATGGCTTAATCAAAAAATGTAGGGCTAGCACAAGATTGTGTTTTTACAAACCATCCAAATGATTCTGATGTGTGTTTGGGAAATGCTGGTTAATTACCTAGCAAGTCAGAATGAGAGTGCCTTAATTAGCTTATATCACCAGGATATAAGGAAGAAAACAGGAAAGAGCAATTTGGGGCATTGGACAATTCCTAGATGCTGTTTGTTCTCCTTGTTGCCATGACTCACACACTTTGCCTATCTTTGCCTTTTTGGCCAGATTAAAGAGTACCTTATTTTCTATCTTTTCTCTACATGCAAAGGCATAAAAGTGCAATAAAGGCACATTGAAAATCCTCCAAATATTTGACTTTCAGGCAAACTGAACTCACAAGACGTAGACTAGTGTTTAAGAACATGGACTTCAAATATGTGAGGTCTGGATGGAAAGATCACAGTTCACAGGCTTACCACAGGTTGTATCACAGGCCAGCTGTCTAACATCTTTGAGTCTCAGTTTATTCACCTGTGAAACAGTGATTATTACCCCAACTGAAACATTCACTGGGCAGACTCGGTGTGATGATTTATGAGAGGCAGTTGCACAAAGCCTGTCATATAGTAAACACCTGTTGAATATTGTTCTCATTTCTAGATGCTTCCCTATATAGAAGCAACTGTCAATTGTGTGTTGCTGGGGAGGACAATGGAGAACACATACCTACTTACATAAAAAATACATTTATAAACTTGTCATTTTCCTCCATCTTCATTAGAAGCTCAATCATCAACTCTTTAGCTACTGTTAAATAAAGTTGATGGAAGCCAGGAATTTGAACAAGGCACCTGCACTGGGTGGAACAGACCAAACCTGTGCAGAGTTTAACAACAATCACTAAGCATTGGTTAATTTCAAAAGACCTTGTGGGCAATTAACCAATTAAGCTTTGCTCAACTGACTCAGAGACTAAGGGGTAGTCAAGTGAGCTGTTTTCTATGCTTCACTTCAGTTTCTCTATAAATGCTGTCAGATCACAATTATAGTTATAGTTCTCTACACATGCTTTGGCTCTGGGAACTGCCTACCCCATTCACAATAGCTTCGAAAAAAATAAAATACTTGGGAATCAATCTCACAAAAGAGGTGAAAGACCTCTACAATGAGAACTACAGAACACTAAAGAAAGAAATTAAAGAAAACCTTAGAAGATGGAAAGATCTCCCATGTTCTTGGATAGGAAGAATTAATATTGTCAAAATGGCCATACTACCAAAAGTTCTATACAGATTCAATGCAATTCCAATTAAAATCCCAATGATGTACCTTACAGAAATAGAGCAAGAAATTATGAAGTTCATCTGGAAGAATAAAAAACCCAGAATAGCTAAAGCAATCCTTGGCAGAAAGAGTGAAGCAGGGGGTATCACAATACCAGATCTTCAACTCTACTACAAAGCAATAGTAACAAAAACGGCATGGTATTGGTACCAAAATAGAAAGGTGGATCAATGGTACAGAATAGAGGACACGGACACAAACCCAAATAAATACAATTTTCTCATACTAGACAAAGGGTCCAGAAATATGCAATGGAGAAAAGATAGCCTCTTCAACAAATGGTGCTGGGAGAATTGGAAATCCATATGCAACAGAATGAAACTAAACCCATATCTCTCACCATGCATGAAACTAAACTGAAAATGGATTAAGGATCTCGGAATCAGACCAGAGACCTTGCATCTTATAGAAGAAAAAGTAGGTCCAGAGCATCAACATGTCAGCTTAGGATCAGACTTCCTCAACAGGACTCCCATAGCACAAGAAATAAAAGCAAGAATTAATAACTGGGATAGATTCAAACTAAAAAGCTTTCTCTCAGCAAAGGAAACTATCAGCAATGTGAAGAAAGAGCCTACAGAGTGGGAAAAAATCTTTGCCAATCATACTTCAGATAGAGCACTAATCTCCAGAATCTATAAAGAACTCAAAAAGCTCTACACCAAGAATGCAAGTAATCCAATCGACAAATGGGCTAAGGAAATGAATAGACACTTCACAGAAGAATATCTACAAGCAATCAACAAACATATGGAAAAATGTTCAACATCTCTAGTAATAAGAGAAATGCAAATCAAGATCACCCTAAGATTCCATCTCACCCCAATTAGAATGGCGATTATCAAGAATACAAGCAACAACAGGTGTTGGCGAGGATGTGGGGAGAAAGGTACACTCATACATTGCTGGTGGGGCTGCAAATTAGTGCAGCCACTCTGGAAAGCAGTGTGGAGACTCCTTAGAAAACTTGGAATGGAACCACCATTTGACCCAGCTATCCCACTCCTTGGCCTATACCCAAAGGACTTAAAATCAGCATATTACAGAGATACAGCCACATCAATGTTCATAGCTTCTCAGTTCACAATAGCCAGATTGTGGAACCAACCTAGATGTCCTTCCATTGATGAATGGATAAAGAAAATGTGGTATATATATACAATGGAATATTACTCAGCCATAAAGAATGATAAAATTATGGCATTTGCAGGCAAATGGATGAAACTGGAGAATATCATGCTAAGTGAGATAAGCCAATCTCAAAAAACCAAAGGATGAATGATATCGCTAATAAGTGGATGATGACACATAATGGGGGGTGGGAGGGATTAGTGTTAGGTTTAGAGTTAGGGTTAGGGAGGGGGGCAAGAATGGAGGAAGGAAGGACTGTATAGAGGGAAAAGAGTGGTGGGAGGGGGGGAAGGGAAAAAAATAACGGAATGGATCAAAAAACATTACCCTATGTAAATTTATGATTACACAAATGGTATGCCTTTACGCCATGTACAAATAGAGAAACAACATGTATCCCATTTGTTTACAATAAAAAAAAATCTATACTGAAATTTCATCTCACCCCACTCAGAATGGCAATCAACAATAATGCAAATTAGAATAATTGTTGGCAAGAATGTGTGGTAAATGGTACACTTATACATTATTGATGGGACCACAAATTGGGAAAACCATTTTGGAAAGTAGTATTATGACTCTTCAAAAGACTAGAAATGGAACCACCCAGGTATTCCACTCCTTGATATTTATCTAAAAGAATTAAAATCAGCAATACTTTGCATACCAATGTTGATAGTATCACAGTTCAATGTTGATAGCATCACAATCCACAATAGCCAAGTTACAGAACCAGCCTACATGCTCATCAACAGATGAATGGATAAAGAAAATGTGACACATATATGTGATGTAATTCTACTCAGTCATGAAGAAGAATTAAATTATGTCATGAGCTGGTCGAAGAATGGGACCAGAGAACATCATGCTAAGTGAAATATGCCAGACTCTCAAAGTCAAGGATTAAATGTTCTCTCATATTCAGAATAGAGAGAGAAGAAAGGTATTTCCAAAGGGGATTTCACACAAATAGAATAGAGACAAAAATAGAATAGAGGGCAGTAGAGTAGAAGCAGAAGACCAAGGTGGAGAGAGGATGGGAGGGAAACAAAATATTGAGAAATAAAGTTGACCAAATTATGCTATGTGCATCTATAAGTATACCACAATGCAATAAAATTTTATATGTAACTGTAATACAACAATTTAATAAAGAAGTTGGTTAAAGGAAGATCAATAGAGTAGAGGAAGGGGATCAAGGAGGAAGGAGGAGAGAAAGGTATAGTATCGGTGATTGAAATGAAGAAAATTGTTGTATGTATTTTCGGGTGTCAAAATGAACCTCACTATCATATACAACTAAAATGCACTAAACATTAAAAGTATATTAAATCAACTGGCATATTATAAATAACCCAAATGACATTCTTTTCCCATAATCATTTTAACATATTAAATTACCAGGTGAAGTGAACATATAATTGCAACACATCAAAACTATTGAAATACAGTAGAAAATGAAGGCAAATTTTATATATACTTAGAGCGGTGAATGTCTAAGCACAAAAAAAGGTAAACATAAAGAATAAAGTTGGCAGACAATGGTGTGTAACTTAGGAATTTTGAGACATGACAAAATAGGACAAATGGTAACAAAAGACCAATAAAAACTTGGGGAAAATCATTTTCATGATAGATTTATACAATTACTGTGCCTTAAAAGATTTTATAAACCAATGAGAAAAAAAAAAGCACTATATGCTTCAAACCAAGCTAGGGTATACAATCAGGAAACACAGTCACAAAAATACAGTTAGAAAAGGTACAGAGAAAATGACAAGTAAACATCATTAGTATGAAGAAATTTAAAAATACAGAATTGGATGGTATTTTAACCTATCAAATTATAAAATGTGAAAAATATTGAAATATGTAAGTGTTGTAAAACATACCAGAAAAACAGTCATATACTGCTAGCAAAAATAGTATATTTAAATTTATGAATCTAAAATCTTAAAATAAGGATGATAATAAACATAAAAATTGTACTTCATGTTTTTCCTTTCCTCTCAGTATATAATCTGAGAAATGGGCAAAGCCACATGTTATTCACTGAAAACTGATTGAAATTGGTCATCACCAAAGTCAATTTATGAACAGTGAAGAACTGAATTATTCATTATGGTACCTTCATTTAACAAATACTGTTGGCCCATTAAAAAGGATTGCTGAATACTGAATTGCAGCTTGTACATAAAATTAAAATTATATTAGAAAATAATGCCGTCAGTATAAGCATTTCTATTGAAAATACATTTGCATATATGTACAATGCTTATGTCATAGTATTAGGATTATGGGTGTTGTTATTGCTTTTCTTTTTTAGCTATATTTAAATATTTTCAAACAGTGAAAATGAATATCTCCTGGTAAAATAAAAGGATTTTAGCAACTTAAGAGTTAAGAAATTATTAAAGGAATCAGCAGCTGGTCTTTAAATGAGACATTATTAAATTAATGTGTATTATTCAATAAAATTCAAAGCACATATTAAGATAGACACAAGTAAGCATGTAACCCTCCCTGATAACGTTGTTGCCTGGGGGGCCCATTCTTTGAGCAAGAAAGACTTTCTACCGAGCATTATATGGCTATTCATGTACATGCTGGCTCCATGTCTAATGAAGCTTTCTCTTCTAAGTAGTTCAGGAAACAAATGCTTAATGTAAGAACAAACTGTAATGCTAATTGTGAAGACCACACTTCAGGGCAATAAAGATCCTTGGTTTGAGGAACTGATGTATATGTATCAGTCACTATATCAGAAGATCATATTGATGGTGTAAAAATGATTCATATGTGATACAGCATGTTCATACTTTCAAATTCTTCTCTCAATAAAGATAATTAAGGTAAAGGGCATTTGCCTTTATGTAGTTGAGGAATGTTTCTCTCCAAATTTTGTACAACCAAAACATTTCTTTCTATCTATGACCTAGACTAAACTCACTTCTTAGTGATGTGGGCCACAGGAAAAGCATTTTTTAAATTTACACAATTAAACAAAATTTTTAATTCTTGCATGCAATGTGACTGATACAAAATTTATAATTTTATTATATAATCAAAAGTAGCTGTATCTTTAGCAACAGAACAAGAAGTCACATATTTTGAATGTCTTCTTAAAATTTATATATTTCTATATATATAAATATATAGAATAATTCTGTATATATAAATATATAGCAAATATGCTACTTAATCACTCTCTACTTCTGTGTTATTTTAGAAAAGTTATGCAGTCTTAAATTCAAGTCATTCTAGTCCATTTTAAAAACTACTTATAAGTTAAAATTTTTTGAATAAAATCAAAGCTTGTAATTTAATTCACTTAATTAAAAATGAATTACTGATATATATAAAAATGTGGAAAATAAGTTCTTAACTCCAGGTTAGTCTAAGTTAATGGCATTTTTCTTGTTACTTAGAGGTATAATCAATGGCTTAAATTCAGTCTGTGGTAATTCAGTTAGAATGCCATTTGCCTGCAAGTGTAAAATGGTTAAAAAAAAAAGTCAACACTTGTCGCGCTCCCTGCCCGCAGAGAGACGAGACACAAACCTGGTTCTTTTGAGCTCTTTATTTTGTGCGCTTACTTACTTCCTTCTTCTCCTTCCGCAGCTCAATATATACAATCCTTTAACCAATCAGATACAAGTGCATGCGGGGAGAGCGTGGACAGGTACAGAGAGGCAATTAGGGCATACACTAGACATGCAGTGTTTACGAAGGAGCCTAACCAATCCAAACAACTTCCTCAAAGTGACGCTAGTTGTTGTCTCACAAGTCAGCTGCATGCAACCGCACTGGCAAGCTGCCAGGCGCCATCTTGGATACACATCTAAGTAAGCCAAGCCAGCTATGCCACACCCAGGCAGCCAAGCCACACCCAGGGCCAGGGGTCCGCGGCGCCCCGACAGTTCCCCCTTTTTTCTTTTACAAGAAAAAGGCTCGGGACCATGCCTGTCTTAGGCGGAGTGGTCAACCACCGTCCTTACCCGTCATCAGATAACTGCAGAGCATGCTACAGCTCCTGTCTTAGGTTGGTACGGGGTCACCTCCTTCCTTACCCGTATGACTACCAGTCCAGCATCGTGAGCCATACTTGTGGGGAACTGCCGACCTCTAGGGCGGCCATGGCCTGATGGAAGATGATGCGATCTCTATCTTGATCTTGGCGCATGCGCATGATAAAGCGTGTGAGGAAGAAAACAGCAATAATCATTAACATACAAAAAGCTCCCATTCCTGCCCATTGCTTTACAAAACTGAAAGAAGAGGATAACCAACTTAGCACTTCAGACTTTGGGGCTATATCAACTCTAGTAGCATTAAGGCTAACAATTTGAGATCTAAGAATAGCAGTAAGATTATCAAATTTATAAGACCAGTTGGTACGTAGCTGAACAGATAAGATCCTAGACAAGTCTGCTGCATAACTAAAGTTATGGTAAGCTACAGGTGTAACGCACAGTCCCGTCAGATGATAAATACATCCCACGTTTAACAGTTCTTGTAAGATATCCATCTGTTCCTGAAGCAAGTCCACTCGCTGGTTTACTAAAAGAATCCCTGCTTTTAAGTGTTGATCCACTGCTTGCTGAGTAGATAAGGCAGTAGCAGTCTGCTGAACCACATTATTGAGCGTAGCTGCAGACTGCACTGACGTAGTTAAAGCTACAGCCGCCGCAGTGGCTGCTGCTGCTGATGCAACTACGGCGGTGATGACTGCCACGGTGATTCCAAAATCTCTCTTATTTCTGGAAAGCAATACTGGCAATTCATCATCCGTAACAGAGACTGGCATAGGCAAGAAGGTAGGAATACGCATAATGACAGCTCGGTAATATTTTGTTGCGTTCCAACACTGAGAAAGATAGCAATTAGTTCCAGAGCAGTTGAGGGTCGTGCCATTAGAAACATTAGTTAATAGGAACATAAAAGGAGGGTAGACACATACAGGAGTGGAATACAATGTTATAGTATTGTTACAAGCTATCTTATTGACCTGGGAAGGGCCTGTGCCCGTATAATCTGAAGTGTGATTCCAATAACAGGCCTTAAACGAACCTCCTTGCAGAGCAAACAAAGGCTGAAGATTAGTATATCCTGCTTGGGAGGTAAATAGAAACCAATTATCAAAAGGATTTATACTTTGGCAAAAACCAAAGTAGACGAGGTTTTGGATAAAATTGTTTACAGATTGCTGGTATGTAAAGTTTGGGGTGAAATAAAATCCATGTTGAATAGGAGCTGCTCTTTCAGCATGTTGACAACCTGTCCAAATGGGAGGACTAAAAATTTGGGATCACAAGGAGGGAAAATACGAGGTGTATGAAATCCAGTAGATGGCAGTTTCAGTCGCTTTGGAATCAATCCTTCAAGAAAAACAACTTGCCCTGAAGTAATAACCTTACTTGTCCCTGTAACTTTACCCTGGGTTATAGTCATACTTTCTTGGAAACCAATCCCTTTAGTAGGCTGTCTTAAAAATAACCCTTGCACTTCACGCTGTAATTGAATGCAAGGCCTAAGAGAAGTGTCATTAACAAGTTTGTTATTGGTAGAGATATCAAAGCAAAGGGTACCTGGCAAAGAAAGGTAGAAAAATTATAAGGTTCTTCCTTGGGATCCATGATGACAGTTGGCAATCCAGTCCTAGGTCCTGTAGAAAACAAAGGTGGGAGGGTAGAGGAGGTGTTAGTTAGCGGCAAAGGATATGGCCAAGCTTTAACTATTGCCCACAGGTCTCGAGTCTTCACCGGCGTCATTGTCATCATCAATAGGATGCTTATCAGCACGATGTTCTTCATCATTGCTTTGATGCACCAGTCTAGTCAACCTTTCAGGTATCCAGATCGGTGTTTGTTGATCCTGCGGGAAGACACAAACAGACCCTCGGACCCACCGAAGAACTGGATCTGGGCCTTTCCATGTTCCTGTGAGAATATCTTTCCATTTTACCCACACTTGAGTACTTGTGGGATTAGCATGCCTCTCTGCAGCCGTACTTCCAATCTTATCCACATTTAAAAAATTTAAAATGAAAAGTACTAAATTTAGTTTATCTTTAGGTGCTCTAAAGTCAGCACCTATTCCCCCTTTTTGTTTTATTAAACAATTTTTTAATGTTAAATGAGTGCGTTCCACTATGCCTTGTCCTTGAGGATTATAGGGAATTCCTGTGATAAGCTGTATACCAAAATTTTGTGTAAATTGAAGGAAACTTTTGGATGTGTAAGCCGGCCCATTATCAGTTTTGATGATTTTTGGAACGCCCCAGGCTGCAAATGCTTGTAAGCAATGCTGTATAACATCTTTAACCTTTTCACCAGTGTGAGCAGAAGCCATGATCACCCCTGAAGCGGTGTCTACTGAAACATGAACATACTTAAGGTTTCCAAATTCTGAAAAATGAGTAACATCCATTTGCCAAATATGATTAGGTAACAGTCCCCTGGGATTTACCCCAACAGACTGTACTGGCGATAGAGGAGCACAGTGTTGACATGTTTTAACAATCTGTCTGGCAAGATCCTTAGAAATATTAAACTTTCTTCTAAGAGTGGTAGAATTAACATGAAATTGAGAATGAAACAGCTTAGCTTGTTCTGTTACTGTAAAAGCAAAGATAGTTTTTGTAGCCTTATCAGCTTGAGCATTTGCTTTAGCAAGTGGTCCTGGCAGTCCAGAATGAGCTCTAATATGTCCTACATAAAAGGGATCCTTGCGGTCTAAAATTAAGGCATGCAAAGTTCAAAAATAAGGAGCAACTGCAGATCCATCAGGAATGTATGGCACAGTTTCTAAACAAGGCACTGATTGTACCACATAATAACTATCAGATAACAAATTAAAAGGCTGATTTACCATGATATTAAATGCTAAGACTACTGCAGCAAGTTCCACCACTTGAGCAGATGAAGGAGGAAGAATTATAGTTTCAATTTTATCACCAATTATCACTGCTCCCACTCCATTCTTAGATCCATCAGTGAATATAGTTTGACAATGAGGCAAAGGCTGTGTTTTAGTAACTTTTGGAAATATAATTGGAACATTTTTACAAAATTGTATCCAGGGATGTTTAGGATAATGGTTATCAAATGTTGCTGTAGTTGAGCAATACAAAACAGCCCAGTCATCATCATGTTGAATTAACCACTGAACTTGTAGTTTGGTATAGGGGATAATAATGACCTTAGGGTGGCCTCCAAATATAGTAACGCAGGCCTCTAACCCCTTATATATCAACTGAGCTATTGCTTTTGGAAATGTTTGTAATTGTTTTGTAGGCGATGCTGGGAGATTAATACTCTGTAAAGGTCCTCCTTGCCACAGAATTCCATATGGACTATGTTGTTCTGAGATAATAATCAACATAAGAGGCTGGGATGGATCACTTCTATCTGTGTAATCCATTTGTAATCTTTGTTCCACTATAGCAATGGCTCTTTTTCCTTCTGAAGTAAGGACTCTTGGAGAGTTAAGATCAGGATCTCCCTTAAGTATATCAAATAAAGGCTTTAATTCTCCTGTGGTAAGCTTTAAATATGGTCTAACCCAATTAATATCCCCAAGAAGTTTTTGAAAATCATTTAAGGTTTTAAGTGCACCAGTTCTAATAGTTAACTTTAAGGGCCTTACCATAGTAGCTGTAAGTTTGGTACCTAGATATTCTTGTGCTTCTCCCATTTGTAGTTTTTCTGGAGAAATATTTAAACTATACTGTTTTAAGGTGGAGATCAATATTTGCAAGGCATTTTCTAATAATTGTTTGTTTTTATGACAGATAAGGATATCATCCATATAATGATAAATCAATAAATCTGGAAAGTCATCTCTTATAGGTTTCAAAGCTTTGTCTACATATATCTGGCACAACGTAGGACTATTAGCCATGCCCTGTGGCAATACAGTCCATTCAAATCTTTGGTCAGGCTGTGCATGATTGAGAGAGGGTAAAGTAAACGCAAACCGCCAACAATCCCTTTTGTGTAACGGAATAGAGAAGAAGCAATCTTTCAAATCTAAAATAATAGTAGGCCAATTTTTTGGAAGAGCTGTAACTAGAGGCAATCCTCTTTGTATAGGACCCATGGGAAACATTTGAGCATTAATGGCTCTCAGGTCATGTAATAGTCTCCATTTACCAGATTTCTTTTTTATGACAAATATAGGGGTATTCCAAGGAGAAGTAGAGGGTTGTAAATGTCCTGCCTGAAATTGTTCTTTTACTAAATCATGAGCCGCTTGTAACTTTTTTGTAGTAAGGGGCCACTGTGGGATCCATTGTGGCTCATTATTTTTCCAAACTATTGGAATCGGTGTAACAACAGTGGCCCCTACGAAAAACCCAAACCCTGAAAGTTATTTTTTGGAGGAGGCAATGGCAAGGGCTGTAACAATCCCTGTTGTCCTCGTCCTAATCCTTGGCCTTTAGTATATTGCATTTTCTTCATCATATGTTGTACAGGCTCAGAATTAATATTTGTAGTTAATTTGGCATTCATTTGGGTGAGGACATCTCTTCCCCATAAAGAGATAGGTATTTTACAGACATATGGTTGAAAAATTCCTGAATGTCCTTCATTGTCTCTCCACGACAACGAAGCTGCACTTTGGCCAGGCGACTGAGCTACACCTAACCCTTGTAGGTTCTGACTAGCTGTAATTACTGGCCAGCCTTTAGGCCAAACAGCCTCACTGATTATACTTTTATCAGCTCCTGTGTCTAATAGCCCTATGAAAGTTTTGTGCCCTACTATCAATTGCATGATAGGCCTGTCTTGAAGATCCATAGTAAAATTAGCCCAGGGTCCTCCAGTAGACCTGAATCCTTTAGCTCCTCTTATTGTCTCCTTACTAGGCCACTGGGAATGCTGACTAGGTAAAATTAACATCTGTGCTATCCTATCTCCCGGGGAAATGACTGTAATCCCATTAGGTGAAGAAATTATAGCCTTAACTTGTCCTTTAAAATCAGGGTCAATTACTCCTGGATGGACTATCAGACCTCTTAAAGTAGAGGAACTCCTACCTAAAAGCAACCCTACTGAATCTGCAGGAATATTACCTTCCCAGCCCGTGTCTATCATCTGAACTCCCATATCTGGTGTTAGTACAAGTCTGGAGGTGGCACAGACGTCCAATCCTGCACTTCCTGTGATTGCCCTTCTTTTTTGATTTTCATCCCTTTTTCTGTTGGCGGGTACCATTGACGCGGCACCTGCTGAATTACCCCGTATATTTGTTGCGGGCCCCGGGGTGGGCCCCTCACCCCGTTTTTTTGTAACTTGGGGTTTGGTGGCAATGGGTTTCCTTCTTTATCTCTTACAGATTGACATTCTCCCGCCCAATGATTTCCCTTTTTACATCGGGGACAAATACCCGGGGCTGGATTGTGGCTAGGATTATGTACAGGAGCTTTATAAGGACAAGTAGCCTTTAGATGACCCATGTGTCCACATACAAAACAGGAACCTAGAGGTCCTCTCTTAAACCCTTGCTTTCCTTGACCACCTAAAGCTAAGGCTGTAGTAAGCGCTGAGGTCTGTCTGTCAATTGCAGCCACAAATGCAGCACTCTGTCCAGTGGACTCACTAATATCCTTACAAACTCTTAGATAAGCGGATAAATCTTTAGATTTCCATGGTCTAATAGCTTCCTTACACCATTTATTGGCTTGTTCATAGGCTAACTGTTTTATCAAAGGCATTGCTTGGTCAGCGTCTCCAAAAATTCTTGAAGCTGTTTGAATTAATCTGTCTACAAAGTCTGCATAAGGCTCATTACTTCCCTGGGTCACTTTGGACAATTGTCCCTGTAAGTCTCCAGGTCCTTGTAAGGTTTTCCATGCTTTGGTAGCAGCCACAGCAATTTGAGCAAACACTGCTGGATGGTAATTAAGCTGTGCCTGTAACCCTTCATATGGTCCTCTTCCCATTAACATATCTCTATCTATCTGTGGATTCCCTGCTGCTGCATTACGCCTTGCAGTATCCATGGAAAGCTCTTGCCAGGCTGTTTTCCACATAAGGTACTGTCCTCCTGATAAAGTGGCTCTAGCTAAATTAGTCCAACCTAAAGGTGTGAGATTCTGAGACATCATAGTTTCTACCAGAGCCACTGTAAAGGCAGATTGAGGGCCATAAGTACTTACTGCCTCCTTTAATTGTTTTACAATTTTAAAGTCTAGTGGTTGATGGAAATGTTGATTTTGTGCATCCTCAAACACCGGAAACATGGTGGGTGTATGAGATGCCCAGTCTAGGTGTCTGCTAGATTTCTCCCTATCCATAGAGTCCCTGGGAGGTGCATTAGGTATTAAAGACACTAGGGGGCGCTCGGTCCGCGTGGTTAACTTCTCAAGAGCTTTTTCTAACTCCCCCCCTGACAGTTCCCCTTCTGACTCTTCTCCCTCTTCTGAGTCGCACTTCCCCTCCGAGCGGTGAGAACGTTCCTCTTTAATTTCTTCTAAAACCTGACTTCCCTCTTCTAGGGGTCCCTTAATATTTCGTTTGTCTTTATGTTGTAGGCAAGATTTTATCAAAGACCAAATGGCCAGTGTTCCCACCGGTAATGTTTTTTTGTCTATCTGCTATTCTTAAATCCTCTCCCAAATGCTCCCACTGAGGAATGTTTAATAAACCTTCGTCTAAGAACCACGGAGAGACTTTTTCTATGGTATCCAGGAACATCTGTGCTGTTTTTGTTTTTAACGGTGTTCCATGGTTCTTTAACAGTTCTCTAAGAGGCTGCTGCATTCTTTTTTTTGACAGTTCTGTTCCCATGATTAAAACTTGCAACACTAAGAGCTAACCCAATCACATGAACAAATAACACAATTGATGTAACAAAGACACTTACTATACAGAAAATCTACCACTACTTCATACACACAGACAACACAAAACCCCTTGGCTAGTCGCTGATCCGTGAACTTTTCTGGCTAGTCGCTGTCCCGAGAACTTTTCTGGCTAGTCGCTGCACCGCGAACTTTTAAGGCCTTTTTACTGTTTAATTTACTTTATTAAATACTTACCTTATACTTACTCTAGAGTTATTTTTAGGGCTCCCGGGTTTCGGCACCACCTGTTGCGCTCCCTGCCCGCAGAGAGACGAGACGCAAACCTGGTTCTTTTGAGCTCTTTATTTTGCGCGCTTACTCACTTCCTGCTTCTCCTTCCGCAGCTCAATATATACAATCCTTTAACCAATCAGATACAAGTGCATGCGGGGAGAGTGTGAACCGGTACAGAGAGGCAATCAGGGCATACGCTAGACATACAGTGTTTACAAGGGAGCCTAACCAATCCAAACAACTTCCTCAAAGTGACGCTAGTTGTTGTCCCACAAGTCAGCTGGATGCAACCGCACTGGCAGGCTGCCAGGCGCCATTTTGGATACGCATCTAAATAAGCCAAGCCAGCTATGCCACACCCAGGCAGCCAAGCCACACCCAGGCAGCCAAGCCACACCTAGGGCCAGGGGTCCGCGGCGCCCCGACACATTCCCTCCCTCCCTCCTTACATACCTAGCTCATCATTTTATTATTAGTTAAAGCTAGGTCTGCAGGGAGCCTAAGAGTCCATGTTCACCTTTCAGAGATAAGGGAGACTAGGTCTAGAGGAAACATGACCTGCTGAGACTCAGTCAGGCCTTCTGGCTCCCAGTCCAGGACCCACACCATCCCTCAGACTGATCAACTGAACTTAAGGGCAAGGCCCTCAAGGAACCACTTGACAAGGGCACCAGTGTATCTTTTCTGGTTGGTTACAACATGGTTTCTGCCTTCTAAACCTCCTTAGTATCCTAGAGGAGTCTGTCTCTTAACTATTTAGCACTCCACGCAGGCAGCCACCACCCCATGAATACAAAGCATCTTCCCTGAAAGTTTGTCCCCACACTCAAAGGACTGAAGGGATACTTACTGCCAGCAAGGGCCAGGTTTGCCATTTGAGGATCCATACCATTGAGACTTGTTACCAGGCCCATGGCTCGGCAAAGAATCAACTGCCCCAAGAATCTGTCCACCAATGGGAGCCTTCAGAAGGCCCAAGTCCCATTGTTGCCTAAAGATGATTTCACAGGGTTCTGAGCACTGGGCGTTCCAGGGCTGGTGCTTGTGGAGGGGCTCTGAGCTGACGGAAGGAAGGGACTCCATCTTGTGGCATCTCATGAGCATAGTTCTCTTCCATCAAATCGTGGTCCTCCCCACAATTGTCTGTTCCCAACTTCTTACGGTGAAGTCACAAAACAGCCCCCAGATTCGGGGCCTCACACACTCATGGGCTTATATTTATGTTGTTGCTTGTTAGGAAGCCATTTCTGGATATATTTTCCAGTGGAAAGTTGGGCAGTGAGCACAGTGAATATTGGGCAGGCTAGCCCTCAAAAGTTGGTGACCAAGGTGTGAGGGAAAAAAAGAAAGCTGTTCAGGGGAACCAAGCAGTCAGATCCACCTTCTTTGGCTCCTACAGTCTCTCTTTTGCCTCCTCAACAAGGGCTGGCGAAGTTTTCTCTCACTATCACCAGGCCACGTGGGAGCTCTCCCCTATGAGGTCCTGCAGCTCTTCCTAACTTCATCTCATCTCGGTCCTCCATATACCATTTCCCTCTTGGTGCGCTAGATTCCCCAAAGTCCCTGTTGATTCACCTCTGGAGCTTGGCTCAAGCTGTTCATTCACTCATCAGTGCCTCTCCCACATTTCCACCACTAAACACCTCCTCATCGTCCCAGGTGGTCAGCTATCCCTACTCTGGGAAAACAGTCCCTTCAGCTGAATTCCCTCAACCTCATTACCTCCGGTTGGAAGAGACTTGGAGAATTGTCTAACCCAAGTCCTCTCATACGCTTGAGTACTGATGGCACAACTTTCCTTCTCAGTAACCCATCCCCCATGGTTCCATTGACTCAGGGACTTGCTTACCACCACCTGAGACAACTTGCTTCATTTATGACCAGCTCAGATTGAAAGCCCATCTCCTAAGGAAGGCTGGCTCAACCTCCCAGTAGGTTGTGCCAGTGGTCCTGACTTGGCCCCTTGTCAGTCTTCAGTTACTCCCATCTTTATCAGTAGCCAGAATGTTCCTTTTAAGAATAGATGGGGTTACTCTGCTCGAACATCCCTTGCCTTCCCCCTCTCACTCAGAGTGCTACCTGCAGGCTGCAGGCAGGTCCTGGAAATGCCTTAGTCTCTCACTCTGTGGTCCAGCTGTGCTCTCATTTACAGTGACTGATGAATATCTATTTTTCATTTTAGGACCTGTGAAGAAGGCAAGGGAAGAAAGAGGTGGCTGGTGCTGCAGTGTTTGCCATTGATCCAGAGTTTTTCCAGTGGACCTCAGGTTCCTGCAGGCTGCCTGGGCCCGAGCCATGGCGTGACCACACAGAAGATGAGGAAGGGGAGCTCTGCCTGTTCTCTGTTGCTCACTTCTGGTCAGCACACCCACATTCAGCTCATCAAAGTTTAGGAGGTGTGGTTTTGTATTCACAGTCATTAGGAAAAAAATGACATGAATTACAACACCCATCTTTTCAGATCTGAGAATGTTTGACATGCCAGGTGTCATGAGGAATCTGACTTGTTCTCAGACATAGCCCAGAAAAAACAAAGCAAAGTACTTTTGCACAAGGGTGTGCTACCAAATCAGGTCTGCAGAGCAATCACACCTGGGTTGGCAGTCCACATCCCTAATGCAGCTCTGACCCTTGACCTGATGAACCAAACTTAGGGGTACAATTTATGACTGGCTATATTGAGGTATAATTGAGACTCTTCATTTCTGTCTAAAGTTTACTTAAAAATAGAATTTAATCCTTCTGATAACCATTAACATATAGTGGTAGTATCATTGGATTAGAAGAGCCCTTGACTTTGGTTTGGTAGGGACATAATTAGTTAATGTTGCATGATGTTTTACCTCCATTATGGACATAACAAAGGCAGTAGAGTGTGTTGGCTTTGTGCCCTTCTCCAATAAGTATTGTTCACTTTGGAAAATCAATATAGTCTCCCTTGATTTCTTTTGATTGGGAGAAAGAAGTAGAGTGGGATGGTTTATCCTACCATTTGGTACTACATAGTCTCATGGAACCAGTCTTTTAGCACTGGCTTACTTGGTAGCATATAGACCCATACGAGGATTATTGCACAAGTCCCAGGATGTTTTAAGGTCTTTCCCGTCAAGGTTTTTATGCTGTTGTAACATGAGTGCTTCCACTCTTTCCATCTGAATGATGTGTAATGCTAACTTGTGCTCTAGGTTGTGTACCCCTTATGCAAAGTATTTGGGACTAGAAGTTTTGAGATTTCCAAATATTTGCATATATACAGTGAGATAGCTTGCTTAAGGGTAGTCACTTCACAACATGAAACATTTATATTTCTGAAACACGTTGCTTGATATTTAGAATGGGGTGCATTCTTTTTCTTCCTTTATTGTTTTGTTTTCTGCAGTTGCGAGTCTTGAACTGAGAACCTTGCACATGCTAGGCAATCACTGTGCCACTGAGTTTCATCCCCAGCCTCTGATGAAATCTTATGCAGTATTTGAATACACCTTTTATTTTCTAGTACTGGGGATGGACCCCAGCATCACATAAATTCTAGGTCACATCCCCAGCTCCTTTAAATTTTTATATCATATTTTGAGTCAGGGTTCTGCTAAGTTGCTTAGGTCCTCACTCAATTGACTGGCCTAAACCCCTAATTCTCTTGCCTTGGCCTCCTGAGCTGCTGAGATTAGAGGCATTTTCCACCACACCGTGCACTTTTGACTATAGAAAATAAAACCCCAAACTTCACTAAGACTGTGAAAGCTGTTTTTCACTCAGGTGACAGAGGTGAATCCCAGTGTGGGAAGCTAACTGTCCTCCCCTTGAAGATTCAGGATCTAGCCTCCTTCCAATGTGTGAGTCCACCGTCTCCTAAGGCTGAACAGTCCTTGGCCTCCAGGTGTTACAGTGGTAGGTTTGGTGAGGAAAAGAATGCAGTCCCCTAATTTACTTAAACGTACTATCCCAATCCTCCACTTCACTTTCACCCTCATTCGAGTGGTGATTACTAGTACTTAAAAGAGCTTAGACTCAAGAGGGGCTGGGAAAGATCACTCAAGGCCAGTTTGGTAGTGCTGGTGACAGCCCCATATTATGGAAGGGAGCCATGACACTTTCTAGAGAGCCTGTAATCTCTGACACCATCGGCATCACATTTAGCAGCAGCAGGAGAACTCTGTAGGTAAGGATTTCCTGGCCACCACTGGGTGGCATGGGGAAGTGTGAGGTCACCATTTGCTGAGCCTCGTGAGTGCAGATAGGAATGGTCAGGATGTGTGACTCACCCACAACCCAAGCATGACATGTCACTCACACTTGTCCTTCAGTGCAGCCTGCCTTCCTCAATGGGTCCTATCTTGAACGAGGCAGAGGTGTGGGCAAAACATGAAGGAAAAGAGAATGCTTTTGGTTAAAGCTGTAGGACCCCAACGTGTAAGCAGCAGAGGCTACAGTAGCCCCTCATATCAGAGTGAGATCCAAGTGAAAGAGAACCCGTGTCTGCTCAAGCCACTAGGCTGGAGTCTGCAGGGAGCTTGAAGGACACTGGGCTTCTGTGGAGCCACCCTTTGGCATCCAGGGAGCTCGACAGCACTCAGCAGGTGTACCCTTGTTCTTGAACACACATGAGATCCCACCTGGGGGCTCCCAGAAATACCTGGAGTAAGCTGGGGGTGAGCTCTTTATGGGGGGCCAGGATCCTTGCGAGAGCAGATGGGGTCTGTGTCCATGACACACAGGATAGTGTCACATTAGATCCCATAATCATGGGCAGTGGTGTGAAGTGTCCTTATTTAGGCCACCATGCAGTACCCTCCTCTAAACAGTGCTGGCCTTCAGGAAGTAATAGGTGACTTTGGCTCTACATGTGAGTCTTTACGAACAAACATAAAGAAAGATGGCACACCAAGAAGCACAGTGTTAGCCAGCACAGGCCACAGGCCTGTGGTCCCAGCACTTGGAGGCTGAGCAGTAGGATCTCACATTCAAGTCCAGCCAGATATAGCAAGTTCCTGTATAAAAACTAAAAAGATAAAAAGGGCTGGGGTCCCCCTGGGTTCCATCCTCAATACAACAAAAAGCAATAAGAATGGTGTAAGATGACACAAAAAAGTGTCTCTAGGGATGTCAGGAATTCTAAATGTCCAAAAAGTTCATCTACCTGACAGAACTGTAAGTGTATGCTGGAGATGAATGAATAAGCATCCTGGAGATACAGAATCAAATTTCACATTGTCAGAGAAAGAAGTGATATGCAAACAAAGAGGGAATGCTGGGTAAACCCTCTGGTGTTGCACTGGTGTAAGGGGGGTCAGAATCAACCCTGGCATGTTTGACACGGGTGACAGGTGATGGATGGATGGATGATAGGTAGGAAGTAGACAGATGATAGATAGGTCACAGGTGGATGGATGATAGATGCTAGATATATAGATGACAGACAGATCATGATACATGGATGAATGGATGGATAGATAAGCAAGCTAGTGGGCATCCATTATTTCTTGGATGTGGATGTCAATAGAGCCTGCCAACAAGGACTCTCTGTGGCAATGAGCACAGGTAATGTCCAGATCTTGGCTTCTAAATCTCTACCCCATGATGGGAACCCATTTCCCCTAGAGACAGAGTTGACACCAGGACTGGGAAAGAGAAAGACCCATGGAACCTGGAGTATCTTGTGATGACAGAAAATAACAAAGTTCTTTTCAAAAATGGGGTTTATCAAAAGAAAAGACACAGGAGACAACATGAGAGATCTCCCAATGACCAAAGCTGGAAGAATTTCAGCAATGCCATAATTGAGTGTTGAGTTCAGCCCAGGGAATAAGAAGATCCATGAGTATATGCTAACACAGATAGGTTGCTGGGTAGTAACTATGGAGAAGGGAAACCTGCTCCTTAAGTAACAAACATTGAGGGTTGCAGGGATTAGAACGGTACTGCTCAGACAACAGTGCACCTGCCCTTTGCTTCAGGTGGGCTGCTGACAGCAGCTGGTGGGGAGCATGCGAGTTTAGGAAGGAACAGCCACTCCATCTTCCTCAAAGTACATGCCCCGAAGTCCTCTAGTTACCAAGGGGAAATGTGCTACTCCCTGATGAATCGCGAGACCCTGCTAGGCGAGCTTGGCCAGCAGAGGCCCAGGGTTCCAGGTCCCCAGATCCCCGTGGCATGCACTGATGGGACACTCTGGGAAGATCATGCCCCTTCTGTGTGACTCTTCCCCCAAACCACATGCTCAGTGTGACCCCAGAGAAACCTCTGAGGGACCTGCCCACTCCACAGGGGTCCAGGCCATGAGCACCAAGGAGCCCCTTGAGCACATGGAGGGATCTCCAGTCACTTCCTGGACCAGGAAAATGATCCTGCTGAGGAAAATGGGTGAGAGAGCTGAAGGAAGTCTGTAGGTATGTTTTTAACGTACATGTAGCATTTGATCAGGATCGGCAGGGGTCTATGGCAGATTCCAAAGCAGTACTTCAGTTTCATCATTCAAAATGCAGCTAGTCCACGCTCTCTGGTGAAGGTGACTGCTTCCCTAAATAAGCCCATCTACACCTCTGAAGAAATGATAGACTTGTGTATCTAAATTTAACAACTAAATGCTGTTAGTAGACTTGGAGAAATGGCAGACTGTGGCTTAACGGAGGATCCACTCACAGATGTCAGGAGAGGCTGGTGGGGCCTGCAAGTTTCTGGAATGCAGATGAGAGGGCAGCAACTTCACACTGGGCAGAACAGGCCCTGCCTCCTTTTAACCCAGGCAACCCTATCGGAGGGTGGAGCGTTAAGTAATTCCAGTTCACAAATGATTCCTCAGGCTGGATGAGGCTTGCCACAGTGGCTACTGTTTGTTGAGGGTCAACTACAGGTAAATCTTCAAACATTATTTCATGGAACTCTCCAAAGCAAAACAGGAAAACATAGCACCCGGTTTTAAAGATGAGGAAGCAGAAGCATAGGAGGACAGGGGAACTGGCCAAGGCCAGAAACAGGGCTGGCTCTCCTCCCCTTCCTCCATATGCCCACCCCACATGCAGTCACTGAGCAGGATCTCAAATTGATATGCAGATTCACCAAGTCCCTGCATGTCCTCTTGGTAACATTCCCTCCTAAGGAGATGGAGGAAGCCAAAGGCAGAGCAAGAAAAGACATCTGGACAGAGCAGGGAGAGGTGTCCAGAGACAGGGTGGCCACGTCGGAGGTGATTTTGGCATCCTGGATGCTGGGTCTGTGTTCTCAGAGACAAGTCGCTTCTGACCAAAGGAAGCCATCAGTGAGTGAGTGGCTGGAAAGATAGCTCAGCTGGTAGAGTGCTTGCCTCACAAGCACAAGGCCCTGAGTTCGATCCCCAGTACTGCAAAAAAAAAAAAAAAAAAAAAAAAAAGGAAGGCGTCAGAGGAAGACTCACTGTGCCAGACAGAGCAGGATCTGTGGGAAGGTGCACTGAGGTTACCATGGAAACCTTTCCCTGCACTGCTCAGAGCGCTGGTTTTTAAGGAGATGGTGCTGTGTGCTTCTTGGGAATATGATCAAGGGAAAAAATGTAGCCTCCCTTGGTATCTCCTGACCTGACCAATGGCTGGGCTTGCCCAGGAGCCAGCACTGCTCCTCCAACACCTGGCCACTACCTGTTCATTCACCTCCAGCTCTTCTCTCCGAGCCTGGTCAGTGACCCCTGGGCTAGTGGTGGCAGGGCAACCTTGTGTGCACAGCTGTGCTCTCCACATCCAGCGCTGGCACAGGGAGAGGCTCTGTTCCTTGAAGACACCTCTATTGCCTGGGAGGGTGGCCCTGGGCAGCATGCCTCCCTGAGCTATCCCAGTCACCCATCCTGCAGGACCAGTGGTGAGGCCAGTTTTTCCAAGAACTCCTGGTGGACACCCACACTGGCTGCCCCTCTGGTCCCAGAACTTCTGGAAAAATCAGGCCCTCTCCCCTTCGGCTCTGCTACCCAGCCTTGATCCCATCTTACCTGGCAGCCTCTCAAGAATGGATAATGGATAAACAGATTTTTAAGTGTACAAAAGCTGCAGAGGGGGTGTTCTTAATGTGATCATTGCCTGGCTCCCCCTGGAGCCCCCAACACCCAGAAGGGCTCTGTGAGACCCACCCTCCAAACTCAGGAGCTTGCTCCTGACCAAACCTCCTTGGTTAGGCCCTTGCAAGGAATCTGCCACTCCAGGGATGTCCATGGTGGGACTGAGGTGTCCTCTGATGGGAAACTCCTAACTCCACTGGGAACAGCACCCCTTCAGGGTCAGTCCTCAGAGAGAACAGCTGCCATCACGGCTGACCCTCCAGCACCATTATTTCCTATTGCACACCCACGGCTGACTCATTACACAGAAAAGATAGCTTTGGTTTGCTTCTTGAGGCAATGCAGTGACAAATCTATTTATAACAGGATGTTTGAACTTGTGTTCATTAAGTTTTCAGTTGACTCTGTGTAATTGAAAAATGCACTGGGTGTTGATGTGCTGGCCATGTGGATCAGCTGGCCACTGGAGTGGAAGGCCAGCTCTGAGGCCACCAGGCCACGCCAGCACTGGTCCCTGAAGGCAGGCTGAGGGCACAAGGAAGAACTGTCTGATACCCTGTGCCCAACAGCCTGCACCATGGGAAGGGCAGAATCCCTCCTCTCCCCACCCATTGGGCATCAGGCCACCATCCCCAGCACAGCGATCAGCTCAGGGCCTCCACTTCTAACTCTACCCACCGTCCACCGAGCTCCACCTCAAGTGGCCTGACATCTAAGATAGAGGAAACACATGGCATGATTGCAAACTAAAGGGCGAGATGCAGAGACCTGTGGTCACACGGCTGGTGGAGCTGTTAGGACACTGTTAGGACACTGTTAGGTCACTGGTGGCAAAACACCTTGTTTAGGATCATAGCTCATGAGGCCTTGGGCAAGCTGTCTCTACTCTGCCTCTGTGTCTCCATCTTGAGATGAGGCTGATGGATGTGGTACTGGGGCAGGGCACCCACCCCCAGGGACTGGCAGGAGGGTTATAGGAATTAAGTGGCACAGAGCACTGACACTTGGCACAGAGCAGGGGTTTCTAGGCACATGCTGCTCTTGGCATTGACCATGGAGCCCGAGTCCCAACTGAGGACAAGTGTGCTGCTTGATGGCAGCTGAACCTGACTTCCTAGGGATCAGCTGTAACCTTCGCAGTGTTGCTCAGGGTCCTTTACAGAAAAGAAGCAGTTCTGGGGGCAAAAGGGTTACACAAACCTGGGTTTAAATCCCAGTTCCTCTAGGGAGGCCTGAGGGCAGGCTCTTTGTCCCTCTGAGCCACAACCTCTTCATATGCCTAGCAGGGTCGATAGCCCCTCCCTCCAAGGTCACACAAGTCTAAACAAGCTGATTAGAGGAAGGTCTCCACCCCCCTCCCCGGGCCCATCCTGTTCCTCCTCAAGCTGTGGGGAACCACCAGGTGTGTTATGTTGAAGCCACCAGCAGACCCTTCCTAGGCCACATATCCACATCCAAGGCTGGCTGCAGACTTCAGGGTGGTGACTGTACAGCATGGTCTGTCCCGAAAGCCAGGTGCCAGAAAAACCACCCAAGGCAGAGTGTCAGGAGGTGGGGCCTGGGGGAGGCGTTTTGGTTACAGGGCCTCCAACCTCAGGAATGGAGGAATCCACATTGCAAGGGCCAGAGGCTGGGAGCCCAGTCCCAGAAGCTGACCAGCAGGGGCTTGTGGAATGAACTCTGAGCTGCAGGTGTCCAGGTGCATCTTCCAGTCCTCACTTAGGACCTCAGGTCAGGTCAGGCCCCATTCCAGCCATCGGGGCTGGCCCGTGACTTGGGGACCCTGCCCAGCATTGCCATCAGTTTCACTAAGAAGAAGGTAGATGAAGCTGTGAGGGACAGTCCAGGCCAAATGTAGAGACCCATGGTCACGTGGCTGGTGGAGCTGTTAGGACACTGGTGGCAAAACACCTGGGTTAGGATCTATCTTTATTTTTTTCCTGTCAGAAAATTTCGAGAATTACACCAAAAAATACTTAAGCCTCTGCTATCTACTGACAAAAATACACCACAAAATTATAAAGCGCTCAGTGGTTTTGCTAGGGACAATTTGTTATTCTGCTTCAGATGACAAATGAATTTACAGGTGACTCTGGTGATGAGAGGATGGGGAGGAGGAAGAACAGATGAAAGTGTTTGGCAGGGCAGTTTGAGCAATAGTAGCCTTATTACCCGGCTGTTCTATATAATGATTTCAACAACACAGCAAGCCACAAAAAATACCCTTTGACTGGCCTGTCAGAGACTAATGGGGAAGAGTGACACATCTCACATAACCAATTCTCCCAGCCGGTCCCAGACCTGCTGACCATGGAGCCAACACAGGCCTGGGATGGGCCTCCCTGAAGCATGTGAGGGCCTGGGAGCAGGAGGCCAGGGTGATGCCAGACGTGACCCTTCATCAGGAGCTTCTAGAACTCGCTTGCAGGCTTTGGACAAATGTGGTCTTTTAACACAACCAAGTAGCAAAAGGAAGTCCCCATTGTCAGCTCATTGTAGAAACGGCCAGGCTTTGTTGCACCCCATCTTAGTCTTTTCCTGACTGCCATTTGCGGCCCCTAGTCACCATACAGGTCTGGATATTTCCACACTGTACCACAAGGCTGAGCCCCTCATGCTGGTTAGGCCTTCTTCCTGCAGCCACCCCTTCCTCCTCTTCCTCTCTGCCCTGCCAGTTCACAGACATGTGAGCACCCAGGAGTAGATCTAGAAAAGCCAGAAAAAGGCAAAGACAAATCTGTCCACGTTTCAGTGCCTGCCACTGCAAGTCACAGAGCCACAGGGCCAGCTCTCAGAGCCCTAGGGGGCTGCCTAGTCCTGGAACCAGTGCCCATCCCCAGTTCATGCCCATCTTGCAAATGAACCAGAGGTCAGTGTGCTTCACTCTGGACTGTGCACATCCTGGGCTTCAAAATGCCAAACCCGATCCTTCATTCCACCCAGGCCACTCCTAGCTTTCCATGCTCCTGCCCCAGTGACAAACCAGGGGCAACCAGGCAGCTCCTGTCCATCACTCACTCAGCTGAGCCTGCACTGGGGCTGAGGCTCTTCTGAGATGCCCAGGGACTCAGCTTCTCACCTCACCGCCTCCCTAAGTGGAGCCTTCCCATGCTCTCTGTTCCTTTTCTGTTTCTCTCCTTTTCTGTTTTTTAACTGTTCCTAACAAAGAAGAAGGAGTGGCTTTGAGAATATCTTACATGGGAACAATCAATAGGAAACATGCCTTTGTACGTGAGCCTGACTTGGGGCTGAATCAACTATACCAAGGGACAAAGGAACATCAGTTCAGACAACTCCAGTGCACCACATTTTTGGAGAGTGCTGCCCCGCCCCCCATCCCCCACCCCACATCCCAGGAGTACAGTGCTGTCTGCCCAATCAAGCTTGGCTGAGCCTGGGGGCCCCCTGTCCATCCCCATCCCCACTCTGGCTCGGGTGGGCCCTTAATGGCCCTGGGTCTTGGGCGACTTGGGCTTGTGAATGACTGGTGGTGACTGACAGCCAGGGCCTGATGGCCTGGGCAGTGCTCTGCTTGGCCATGCTGTAGTGGTTGATGACCATGTAGAAGAAGCTCCTGGATTTAGGGTCCTGGGATGAGTAGTAGGCATCCAGGGAAGCTGGGATGCAACGCTTGTGTTGGGGAAGAAGGAGACACCATCAGGGGTGCACAGCAGCACGGCCAGCCCACCCACCCCACACAGCATCCCACAGAAGCCCAGCTCAGTGCACAGAGGGCAACACCCCCAGCCAATCCTGCCCCTCCCCTGTCCGTCACCATCACCATTGCTTGGAAGGAGCCAGAGGAAATGAACCTGGGGCTTACCCACCCAAGGCCAGCCTCCCTTGCTTGTGGATGGTGGGGCTGTGCAGGCACCACTGACCCCAGCTCCCCTCTGCTGGCCCCAGGGGTTGCCCTGGGCTGCTGCCCACAGACCGTGGCTGCTTATTCTATGTTCTCCATTTAACATTTGTATCTCTTTTCTCTTATTTTTGAAGTCTTTGTTCCTAACAATATTAATATAATTGTGCATTTGCATTATCTTTTAACATATGAAGAACAGTCGCAAAGTAATACCAGTCTTCCTCCTCAGAGTCAGACCACTGAATGAACTTGGACTTGGCTCCATGGCTCTCTGGGCCCATAGAGTCCCCAGCTTAGAAGGGTTGTCATTTTCTGACCATGCGATGGTACACCAGGTGACAGTGTCTCTCCTTTCAATGTGATATTCAATTACCCGAGACAGCAGACACCTTGTTGTAAAACAGGCTCGGTGGGAGGTGACTCCTGATGCAGGCTCAGGTAAGCCTTGCTGTGCTGGTGAGTCCATGCCAATTTTGCTTGTGTCATTTTCATCTTATGGTGGGCCTGTCATGTCACAACCCCTCCGAAGTCATGGGCATCTCTACCTTCCACTGAGGGTGGACGTCAGCATGCCATATGCCTCAGTCACTTGAAGTATTTATTTTCTTTCTAAGTTTATGTTCTCAACTTGATTTAGGGCCAGGTTCTTGGTTTAGCTTGTTTCTAATTGTCAGGGTTTCTTTCTTCTTATTTTAAAAATTTTTCAAATACATCAGTCACTTAAAGTCTCGTGGACAAATGTCTAAGCAAACACACCAGAGGAGCCTGACTCCTGTCCCTGTCCCTCCACTCTGTTTCCTCTCTGTCCCTGAGTAACCATTTTTAGTAATTTTTTTTATTATAGGTCTCAATTTAATTGAATAATTTGGGAGGTAAGTCTAAAGGGTTTTTAATTCTTTTTTTATTTTTGCAGACTGCATTTTGATTCATTGCACACTAGTGGGGTACATCTTTTTGTTTCTATGGTTGTGCACAATGTAGATTCATACCATTTGCATAATCATACATGTACATAGGGTCATGATGTCTGTCTCATTCCACCATTTTTCATACTCCCTGCTCCTTCCTCTCATTTCCCTCTATGTAATCTGAAGTTCCTCCATTCTTCTCTCACCCCACACCCCCACTATTTATCATCATCCACTTATCAGAGAAAAAATTCAGCCTTTGGTTTTTGAGATTGGCTTATTTCACTTAGCATGATATTCTCCAATTCCATCCATTTATCTGCAAATGCCATAATATTATTATTCTTTATGGCTGAATACTATTCCATTGTGTGTATATATACACATTTCTTTATCCATTTGTCAATTGAAGAGCATCTTGGTTGGTTCCACAATCCAACTATTGTGAATTAAGCTGCTATAAACATTGATGTGGCTGTGTTTTAATTTATCCTTCTGGACTTTCTTTCTTAAAAAGTAAGCTACAGCTTTCACTTCCCTTTCCTCACACAAGGGCCGATGGTCTCTTTTTTCCTTTAGCTAGAAGCTGTTCTACCTGCTGAACTGGGCCATTCTCATCTGTCCTCACAGTGCCATGGAACTCCACCCTGTGCATCTACCATAGTTCACACAGGTGTCCCCAGCTCCAGCTATTCCCAACTGTTAGGTCCTGGCCTTTAGCCATGAGGAGGGTGGTCTGGGGAAGTCATAGGGCAGAACCCAAGGACCTGTTCATGTTGGAATGTGATTGATCACCACCCCAACTTTGGGGAGCCCTCCTCGTGGAAGCGTGGAAGGCTTCACCTCTTTCCTCACCTGTGGGGTGAGGTTTGAGATGGGGATGCTCAAACCTATTTTTCAGAATTGTTGTGTGGCCTGATAGAATGCTTATGAAAATGTGTAGCCAAGAGCCTGAGATGCAATGAACACCTAGTAAATGGTGATTATAAACATTATAAATCAGATTCTGTTTCTACGGTGTCAAGAACCCAGCATCTGACAGGCCTTTCTCCAGCTGATCCAAATGAATCCTATCCTTAAAACCTCCCAAAGATCTTTGGGGCATTACCAGCCCCACTTTATGGGCATCAACAGCCCATGTTTCAGGTGAGAAAACTGAGGTTCACAGGGGTAGGAAGGTTCTTTCAGGTTACACAGGTGGCTCAGTTCTTTGAAGGAATGTTTGCAACTGGAGCAGTGGCCAGGGGAGGGGCCCACCATGAGACCAGGCGGGAAACCTTAGAAGTGCCCATCTTCACAGCTCTGTGGGGCACTGTGAGGTAAGGACCCTGCCCACCTACCAGGAAGACTGTGCCAAGAGGAAAAAGTAAGGGCCAGTGCTGGTGAGCTCTGCTCACGGCTGGACACCTCCTGACCCTGGACAGGGCCCATTGGGAGAGGAACCCAACCCTCTGCTTGAGGCTGTGGCCTCAGGAAACCCAGAAATTCCTTGCTGGACACACACTGGGTTTCAAACAGTCTGCAGAGTGGTTGTCAGGCTCAGAATTTGGGCACCAATGAATTGAAGACAGTGGTCAACCCCCAACTGTAGCTGACAGTGACCGGGAACCACCTACCCACTGGAGTCCCTTAACTTGAAGACAAATCCCTCTGGGCAGTTGTGGTCACAGGTGAAGGCTTTGTAAACCACCAGGAACATGATGTAGGCAAGGAACACTAGGGCCAGGCTGACGAGGATAGTGACTTGCAGGACGACAAGACTGAGGGCCAACCACGGATCATGCCAGCTCTAGCCCACACGTGTGCAGCAGGCAGGTGGCATGCTAGAAGTGAGGGAAGGGACCTAGCACACTGCTCTGCCTGGGCTTTGTCACTGATTCACAGTGTGCACTCAGGCCTCAGTTTCCTCTTATGCAAAATCATCTTGAGGCTCTTCCTTGAACCCACACCAACTAACTTTCCTGTGGGCTGAGTGGCAAGGGGCTATTGATCAGCAGGCACTCCTTTCCAGAGCCTCCAACCTCTGCTGTGACCACCCCATCACTGCTGAATTCCATCTCAGACATCCACTGCCTCTCTGGCCTCTGCGTGGACACCTAGTGCCTAAACCACCCCCAAGGCTCTCCTCCCAGCCCACACCTGCTCCACTAAAGTCTTACCCACTGGCAAGCAGTGCCAACCCACTCTGCAGTCATCAGGCCTCAATCCTGATGTGCTCTTTGCCTCTTTCCCACACTGTACTTCCAACCTTCTGGGATCATCCAGAATCCAGCACTTCTTACAACTTCCATCACTTCCAGCCTTGCTCCTAGCCACTATCTACCAGCAAGCTTGAGGAACACCATCAGGATTTATCAGGAGGGAGTAGGTGAATAATTTCAGAGGCAGCTCCAGGTTTACACTGGCCTCATCACAGCCCCTGTGCAAGGTAGATATTAGGGCTTCTGGTATTCTGGGTGGAATATTCGTGTGTATTATTTTTAAGAGTCTTTGAGTCTGTTAGTCTAGAAATGTTACAGAACTCCTCTCCTGGAGAAAGGGGTCCTCTTGATTTAGAAGAAAAATGAAAGCAGCTTTGGGAATCTTGCTCCTATCTCTCCCCACCCCAAAGCTTGTTTGTGGATGGGAGAGGACAGGAGGCCATGAGGCTCCAAGCAAGCAGAGCTGCTTTTTGGCAACTTTAAGGCCAGATGGGAGAGGTGTGGGAAGGCAGAGGGGAACAGGGAGGAAGGAGGGAGTCAGTCAGAATCCTTTGGGTGGAGACTGGAAGAGAAATCCCCATGCACGTGTGTGTAGGTTTCAGACAGAGAGGTGTGCTGTTCAGTTTTAAAGTACAGTTGGAGCAGTGTGCTTCCCACCCCTCCACTCCCCAGTTCCCCTGCTGAAGTGTTGGACAGGAATCAGCTCCAGCCAGGGACTGGGGTGGAGACAGTGTAGAGTGAGTTCAAGTGGAGACAAGACCAGACCAGAGCCATGTGGAGCTGAATGGAACAGTTCATGGAGGCTGAATCTGGCACATCAGATGTCCCCATGTCACTCATCCACCTTCAGAACTCCCAAATATGGCACTGGAACAGTACAGGAAAGGGTGTCACCCAGGACCCCTACATTGCACACCGATGCTGAGGACCTAGGAACACTGGTCAGTAGACGTTTGTAAAGAAGCTAAAAATGCCCAGATTTTCCAAAAACCAAAAGGCAGAAACAGCCCCAATGCCCATCAACTGATGAGTTGATTGTCAGATTGTGGCACATCAACCTCCGTATCCACGGATTCCACATCCATGAATGTCATCAACTATGGGGATCAAAATAACTGGAAAAAGTAAATTGCTTTCTTTCTGAAAATGTATAGATATTTTTCTTGTCGCTATTTCCTAAACAATATAATGTAACAATTATTTACACAGCATTTACTTTGTGCTAGGGATTATGAGGAATCTAGAGAGTTAAAGTACAAAGAAGGATGTAGATAGGTACCATGCAAATACTATACATTTTATATAAGGGAGCTGAGCATCTGAGGATTTGGGCATTTACAGTGGTTCCCGGATCCAGTGACCATGACTCTTGAGGGATGACTGTGTATCTACACAATGGAACATTATTCAGTCACAAAAGAGAACAAAGTACATTACAAATGCAGAGATACCTCAAAACCATATGCTAAATGAAAGAAATCAGATGCAGAGTGTCAGGTCGTATGCGACTCCATTTGTATGAATTATCCAGAATCTATGGAGACAAAAGCAGATCGGTGGCCTCCAGGGGCTGTGGGGGCAGAGAAGCAGTGGCTGATGGACCCGGGGTTTCCTTTTGGTCATGATGAAATGTTCGGGAGCCAGATAGAGGTGATGTTTTGTCGCGTTCCTTTCTGCCCGCAGAGAGAGACACGACCAACTGGTTGTTCATCAGAGCTCTTTATTGTCCTTCTTGTTCTTCTTGTTCTCCTTCCTTCTTTTACAAGGAAGTCATGGTCATTATATATGGATCATGAGCCAATCAGGTTACAGAGCATGTGGGGAGAGCATGATAACAATGTAATACAATAAGCATGATAACAATGTAATACAATAAGGGCGCAGCGAGCATGAGTCACCTTGTCCAATCAGAGCAGTCCATTCTGGCACTGGCTTAGTGCCGGGGCAACTTCCTTAAGCAGTGTCAGCTGTTTGTTGCAAACCAGGTTGCCCCGGCTCAGTCCAGTGTGGAAGTCCTTGATGTTTCACTGAAGTCCTTGTCAGCTGTTTGTTGCAAACCAGGTTGCCCCGGCTCAGTGCCAGGTGCCACACTGAAGTCCTTGATGTTGCAAACCAAGCCGCCCCGGCTCAGTGCCAGTGTGTTTGTTGCAAACCAGGTTGCCCCGGCTCAGTGCCAGGCTAGGGTGGGGTCCGCGGTACCCTGACAATGTTTGTGCAACATTATGAATGTTCTAAATGCCACCCAATTGTTCACTGTAACGTGATTGATTTCATTTTTGTGACTTCAACCTCAATGTTTTTAAAAATATATGTTCATGGCCTGGCAGCATCCTGGCACCCACAGCTCTGCCCAGGAGTGGGGAGCCATCTTCCTCAGTGATGGCCACAGATCCACCTGTTAAGAGCTTAAAAATGTGCTAACAGCCCTTGACCTCATGGAGCATGCTGCCTGTGCCCAGCCCAGGGTGCTGCTCCCAACAACAGCAGTAGGCATAGGCACAGCCATGTCTGTGGCATGGGACTCAGACCCCCTGCAGGCAGAGAGAGAGAGTACAGAAGCACAGCACCCACCTGCCACCTCCAGAAGCCTGAGGAGGGACGAGGTGTCCTGGGAACACCTCCCACCCCAGTGACCACAAAAAGAGCCCTGGACCTCTCAGCCAACTCGGGCATTGGACCAGAGGCCCAAACATAAGCAGGTGGCCCCAGGCAGGGCTGGACACTCCCATGGCCACAGCAGGTGGGTGAAGGGGCCCCTCCCGATGGTCCCTGTGTTCACAACCTCCACCCAGGAGGAGCAGGGTCTGATTCACAGAAGTGTCACCAGAGCTTGAAATGTGAGCAGAGAGGCCTTCACCAAATGTTGCTGGAAAAAAGAGACGTGAGGCAGGGAGGGACTGGACCCTCCAGGGTGGTGGTTTCAGCCCCCACTGCACCAGAGGCAGCTGAGGGCCTTTCAAAGCTGACGCCTGGGTAGCTGAAACTGCAAGGAGTCTAGTTTCACAGGTCAGGGCCATGGGCATTGCTGTGAAGTCTCCAGGTGATGACTGTGTGGGGCAGCCAGGGAAGTGCCTCTCCTCTGTGTAGTGCTGACTGGCCACACATTGTTAGCATCACCCAGGCAGCATTGGAGACAATCCAGGTTCTCTGGTCCCACCCGGACCAATGACATCAGAAACTCTTGGGGGAGGAGTTCAGGCCTCAGGATGTTTTGAAGCCCCAGGTCCCTCCCTAGTGCAGGTGGAGGAGTGCTGTGTAGATGGGGAACAGCTGGCCCTGATGACCAACCGGCACCATCGGTGTGAGTGCTAAGCAGGTGCCAGGACACAGCCCACCCAGTTCCTGGGATTCTGCCCAACCAAGACCATCCCACATCAGGTTGGGCCACACGTTCCATAGCTCCAGGGTGAGGATGCCCAGGGTGGCTCTAGCCAGAGTCTGCCTCCCTATTCTGAGGTTTGGTAACTCCTGCGACTTAGGTCTGTCATTCCTGAAGAGACTCGGGAGGCTGGGCAGTGGCAGTGAATCAGGTCTCACTACCCCTCAAGACCTCACAGTCTTCAGGTGAGGGAGAGGTAGACAGATGGACACGGGCAGTTGCAGCACATGGGGTGGCACTGTGAACAATGCAGGTCCCAAGTGCTGAGGCCAGACTTGGGCCACAGAGTGGAGTCAGTGGCTCAAGGAGACCTGTGAGAGGAGTAAGATGGACACTAGAGCTGGGTCTGAATTCCTGAGAACAGTCTTCCTTGGTTTTCCAAGTGGGGGAGAGGCTGGAATCTTGGCTGACTCCAGGCTGGATTTCCTGCAGGCCATGGTGCTGGCACATCCTACAGAGCTGGCCGCCCTAAGCCAGCCTCAGCCTTTATGGCAGATTTGTGGAATTCAGAGCCACTGGTGCCTGATCCCTGCAGCAAAGCTCCTGTGGGGAGGGTGGGGCTTCAGGGTCCCAAGAGAAGCCTGCTTCCCCACAGAGACCTCTGCACATGAAAGCCTGGCTCCACATCAATATTTATTAACTGGGTTTATAAAACCTCATTCCTTGGGGACATTCTAAAGCCCTTAGTCTCACCTCCTGAATTTAACAACCTGGGACCAGCAATAAATAGCTTGTTAGCTTTCTGATGCTAGAGGTGACTGGTCCATCAGACATTATCCTGGCTACTTGATGCTTCCTCTCTGTTCCCCATCTTCCCACTCACTGGCTCTTCACTCACGCAGAGTGGGTGAATTACAGGGTCCCTGGCGAGCCAGGCACTGCCCACAGTCACTGCCCCAAGGAGCTGCACCAGGCAGAGTAGGCATTGGATGCACAAGTAACCAAATCATGAGAAAACAAGACTAGAATGGGACCTGGAACAGAGGGTGTGGAGGAGAGGGCAGTCCAAGCAGCAGAGCCAGGCAGAGGTGACCCGGGATGGGACATTCTAGGGCATCCCAAAGACCCTCACAGGAGAGGAGTATAGGGTTCCATAGGACCTGAGAGGAGCAGAATGGCTGTGACAGGAGGTGCTGCAGGGGACAGGGGCCAGCCATTGGAAATTTTGCAGGCCCATCCAGCCTCATCCTGCTGGTGAGCCAGCTGGTCCCAGGGCTTTCAGCACAGCCCCACTTTGCCTGTCCCCTGCTGCACCCTCTAGTCTCATGTCGGTCAATCCCTGGCTCACTGCCCTTCTCAGTCCCAGCCCACGCCTTAGTGTCTCTGGCCTGCCTGGTTCTCCTCCTGGTGCCTCTGCTGGAGGGCCAGCGAGAAGGTCTCCTCAGCCTCCTTGTCAGCCTGGCCCCTGCCCCGCCTCTGCCCCACCCCTTCCCTGGAGCCCAGCTGGCTCAGGCTCATCCTCACCACCATGTCCCTGAGACCCTCCTGCTGGGAAGGCCTGAGCCTTAAGTGCCAGCAAGTGCCCTCCTTCTCTGTGCTGGGCACAGAAGATCCTGAACTGCAGTGTCAAATTGCAGTAATACCACACACACACACACACACACATACACACACACACACACACACACACACACACACACAGAGGGCGTGGGACACAGGCAGATGCAAGTGCAACCTGGTTGAAAGCACACTGTGCCTTCTATCCCATCTCTCAGTCCCATCCACCAGCAACCATACACGCACTCAAAGGCCCTTCACCTGGAAAGAAGCAGAACTCAGGTTGACAGACTGCACCAGGCAGCCCGGGATTCCTCTTCAAGTTTTGGGGTAAGAGAGAGACTAGAGGAAGATCTTGCAGTGGACTCTGGAGTTGGCGATGCTGGCAGAGATGTTCCGAGACTGAAGACCACAAGCCACAGCTCCATGGAAGAAGAATGGTGGTCAGGGAGGTGGCCTAGCAGGAGGGAGAAGAGTAGGAGCTGGCTGCCTGGGTTGCTGTCACCAGTGTCACCAGCAGCACAAACACAGGAAGTACCATCGTTACATCCATTTTGCTGATGGGAAAGCCATGGTTCTGAGATATGGAGTGACTTCAAAGTCCACATTTAGTGAGAGTGAAGTCCAGACGAGCCCGAGGGCCCTGACACTCCTTGTGCCCATACCTGGGCCTCCCTGTGAGCAGGCAGAAAGCTGCACCACCTGGGCTGGCCTCCTGCAGCCTCGCCCACCTCCACTTCTCTCCAGCTAGTGACCAATGCTTCTGCCTCTAGAACAACTGACTGAGTCCTACTCACTGGCATCCTCCTGCTCCCTGCCCAAGACCATGGCTGCACCCCTGGACACTACAGCCCCCTCTGTCCCTGGCCTCCAGTCGTGGCTTCCAGTCCACTCTGGTCTTTCTAACAGCAATGTGGTCATTCTGCCTTCTGGACGAATAAGCCCCTCACCCACACGATGACAACAGGTACTCAGGCCCTCTAGGACCTAACCACAGTTTGTCCATGGCCTTGGCCCTCCTCTTCCTGCCTCAGGCACCCACACTTTCATGACTGCTGTTCCCTTGCTGGGAATGCTGTTCCCAGTGCAGCAGATACCTGCCTCCCAGGTCAGACTTCCCCAAATCCTCCCCAAAGCCCTTGGCACTCTCCAGCACCCCCATGTGTGCCCGCTGCCTCTGAGACACCTCCAGGTGTGCCACAACCAGAACCATTTCTCTTGGCCCCCAGGAGGCAGTGTGGGCAGTGTCGGGGAACAACTCCTGGCAATTCCACTCCCTCCCCACTGGCTACGTGCGGGACTCGGTCCTCTGTCCTGTGCACGGATCTGCCGATGGGCCTCACCACATCCTGCTGAAGGTGCTGCTAGGTATTCATTTTGGGGATGAGGAAACTAAGGCCCAGAGAGGTTGCCTCAGTTTCTCAAGGACACATGGCTCACTGAGTGATACGCTCAGGAGTGCCTGCTGTATGCTGCACATGTATTGCCTTCGTGTACCTTCTCAGCCCTCCTCCCTTTAGTGAACTCCTACCCATGCTTCAAAGCCCAATGGCTGCATGCTGCTTCCTCAAAAGGCTTTCCCCTGCCTTTCCCTCCACCAGTTAGCACCGAGTGCCTGTCACAGGCATGTGCCCTGTTGTATATGCCGGTGGGCAGGGCTCATCTCTTCTCTCCATCCTAACCCCAGCTTGTGCCCTGCACAGTGGAACAGAGCCGCGGGTGCACACCCACAGACCTTGCACGCCCTTCCTCATTTCTGGCACAAAGCCCCACCTTCCACCAGAGCTTCAGATCCCGTCCTAACTGTTCCACAGCTGAGAAGGAGAAGTGACAAGCCCAGCCGGGTCACAGGAGGCCACCTGAGGTCTGGCTTGTCTGATGCTCGGGAATTACTTATTGCCCCCAAAGTGATCTCCCTGTCTGCCGCCACACACACCTGGAAAGTAAAAGGCCTCTCTCTGCAGCCTTGGAGAGCTGGACCCCCCCTTCTCTGTGGATTTGGGCAGTAGCTCTAGACACACCCCATCAGGGTTCCAGTCTTGCTTCTGCCTCTCATGAGCTGAGTGTCCTTGGGCAAGATGTTTCTCTCTGAACCTTTGTTGTCTCACCTAATAAATGGGGGTAAAAGAATCTCACCCATGGGATTGAGCCAGATTGGACTCTGGCACTTGGTGCTGAAGGCCTCCATCCTAACCTCGGCCTCATATGGCTTTTGGATAAATGCTTCTGTCCCGCGGTGGCCTGTGCTTGCAATGAAGCCAGATGTTATGCACAATACACATGAGAAATTCTTTCAGGGAGGGTACATCACTGCATATGTGGAAACCCAGGAGCTAAAAAATGCTCCAGCTGCCCGGCCAGCCAGGACACTGATCAAGGCCCTCATGATGCAGAAAAGCACAAACTTGGTCAACATTCGGGTTGAGCACAGCCCAGAGCACACAATGACCCATGGGCAGCCCCGTCTAATGAAGAGTGAGAACCCAGCAAACCTCAAGCAATAGGACCTCTCACAACAGGGAAATTATATTTTGCAGGAAGATGAAAACAGTTCATCTTCTGAACATGGCAACAGGAACTTCCAGAGGTAGGACGGGTCTGCCCCCAGCTGTGTTCATGGCTCAGTCCAGAGATCCTGCAAACGGGGCTTGAGTGGAAAGGATGAAGGGATTGCAGCCTCTGTTTACTTCCCCTCAAGTGACACCCTGGCTTTCCCAGCTCTTTCCCTAGTACCAAGTGGTGGATGGAGCAGGGACTTTGAAGCCAATTGTCTATACGGAAGTCATGGGTGGTCACTTAATAGTGTGAAGCTGGGCAAGCTGCCTGCCTTGGGAGTCCTCAGCTTACCTCTCTCCAAAATGGGTTGAAATGGTGACTTCCTCACACTGGCCATGGAGAGGCTGAACAGGGTGTGGAGAGTCTAGGACTGGCCCATTATACCTGCCCCCCCATAGGAACAATGATAGCACACGCAGAGGGTATGCATACAAGATCCCATTTCATGTCCTTGCAACTCTGTGACATGGACACTATCAATGTGCCCATTTTAGAGATGTTGTGCAAGAGGTAGGCAAGAGGAACTATCATGTATGAGCAGCAGAGTGATGATTTTCACTTGGGTCTAACTCAGAATTCCAGCTTCCCAACCAAATGTCAGCCTGCCTAAAAACCTACCAGCACAATAGAATTCGTTTTTATTAAAAGTGTACTGGGGATGGAAGTGTAGCTCAGTGGTAGAGCCTAGCATTGATTGTGAGGCTCTGGGTTTGATCACCAGCTCTGAAAAAATACATAAGTTAAATGAACCAGATGCGGTGGTGCATTCAGGATGCTGAGAGAGGAGGCTCACAAATGGAAGGCTAGCCCTAGCACCTTAAAGAGACCTTGTCTCAAAATAAAAAGTGAAAAGGTCTGGGATGTAGTTCAGTGCCCCTAGGTTCAATTCTCAATGTGAAAAAATTAAATAAATTAAAATGTATTGTAGCATTATTGTGATGACAGTATTAGAAATCCAAGCTGTCACCTGCTGAAATCTCAGCATCCTCAATCCACCATCCACACCTGTCTCTCCTTCCCATCCACGTGTGGGTCAGTGTAAATCTTGATTTTTTTCTGCTCCATACCATTTTACACCCTCAGGGTTCCTCCAACTTTCTGTGGTTACACAGGACACCCTCACATACACATCTGGGCCCCCGAGAACCAAGACTGCCCTCAACATCACCATCTGTATAATGTCCCTAAATAGATTATGCTAATCTATCCCAAATGGTCAGGGGTGCATCCAAGGTTAATAATGCTGAAGGAGAGCTGGCGGTGTGGTGCTGCCATGGTGATGAAGACTTCCCATGGCTGCTGGGGTTACAACTGTGCTCCACCAGGGCTGGGTTGGGCTCAGTGATTTTCTTGGCACCAGGACCACTGGGTGTTACACTGTGTCACTGCCACTTAGCACCTGTCCTGTCCAGCTGGCTGAGTCCCTCCAGGACAGGGTCTTTCCTCCCTCTCTGAGTTTCCCCCAGGGCCTGAGGGTAGGATGCTTTAAAGCATCCCCATGTCCACTCCTGTCTCCCTGCCTGATCTGTTCTCCCTGCTGGCATGGATCTTCCCAAATTACCCTTCTGAACATCTCACAGGAAGCTGAACACCTTTCCCTGAATTCCTATCTCTTGGCACAAAGGGTCTGTGAATTGACTGGGCCACCTAAGAAAATGGACCAGATGCAGGGACTTGAGTCCTGTGCCTCTGTATTCAGAGGCCCTTGATCTGCCTGACACCTGAGGTCAGCATACTCCACACACACCCAAGAGGCTTGGATGCAGTCACCTGGCACTGGCGCCTAGGACACAATTCAAAATCCTTTGTCTGGCATCTAATGAAAGGAGGACAAGGAATTCACCACCCTTGGGTGCCAAATACAGCTGTCTTTCTATATCCATGGGAGATCATCCCCAGGAACCCCTGCAGATATTCCTGTGCATGTGCGCACATGCACACACACACACACACACACACACACACACACACACACAGTCCTTGATCCTGAAAGCACTAGGCCCTCTCCCACTGCCCCATTTTTCCCCACAGAGGACCCCCCCAACATGCACACACCAGCCAGCCCAGGCCTGTCCCTGGTGGGTGCAGTTTCTGGCCACCACGGCTGTCAGTCCTCACCATGCTCACATGTCTCCAGATATCATGGCTTCCTGATATGCCAGCCTGTCCTCCCAGGCTGTGAGCTTCCCAAGAGAAGGACCTCTGCCCCAGTGACCTCCTGCCCAGCTCTTGGCCTGGAACTGGCACAGAGAGCACACGACTGAGCTGTGAAGGGTGACATCCATTCACTTCCAACAATCCCAACAGGCAGGCACCAGAGAAGGGCCAGGCGTGTCCTCTGCCCAGAGGGCCAACAACACAGATTCTGCAAGTGCCTCTCCACACCCCAGCCAGTCCTCAGGTCTGACATGACCTGTGTTCCTGTCTCCATGGAGACGCAAACCCTGCTGCTCAGATTGCTTGTTTCATTAAGCTACTTTCATTCCCTCAATCTCCTTTCTTGGCAGAAGAGCTGACTAAAAGAAGGAAAAAAAAAGAAGAAAAAAAGGTCAGGTCAGCAAAAATTGGTTTGGAAAATTAGAAATCATCTTCTCCAGATTCCAGTGGATAGCACACTAGCACACCAGGAGGGACTCCCCAGCCAGAAAAATGCATACATGTCTTCCTGTAGTTCCTGCATGGTGGGAAATGGTGCCCACCACCACCACAGACTTGCACCTCAGCATCTCCTGCAGTGGCCACTCCTGGGAGAGAGCATTTCCATCCCTGCCTCAGTTAGAGTCAGAGGGATCTCTGCCCAACTTCCTATTCCATTGCCCTCCTTCAAGACCGACACAGACCACCAGGCCTGGGCTGGGTGTGGAGCCTTTCTGCAGGAGAGTGTCCCTAGCAGGCCTGAGTTGCTCCCTCCCTGGGAGCATCTGGAAACCTGGGCTTTAGGTGTGATCCTGTTAACAGGGCTGGCAGGAAGGCTCTCCTGTGCCTGGGCTGGGTGTGCAATGGGGTCTGGGCAGCACGTGTGCCTTCCTTCTGGGCCTCTGGGCCTTCAGGAGGTGCTCAGCCCCAGTACGACTATGGGCACTGGGTCTCTACCAGCACAGCAGGTAGGCAGACCGTCACAAACATTATCAAGGGGTGAGGGGTCGATCACTGGGAGGAGACTCGAGGGCTCACTTCTCTCTGGGCTTGGCCACTTGCTCTTTCTCCCTTGGGCAACTTTGCTGCAGGTCCCTTTACTGTAATAAGTCATAGCCAAGCACACAGCTACATGCTGAGTCCCTGGTTCCTCCTGGTGGATCACTGAGCCTGGGGTGGTCTTGGGAATCACAACACAGCTCCCATCTCCATCTGCTTTCCTGATTTCCCCACTGGAGAAATGGGCCTTGCACTTCAGAGCCTGGAAGGAGCTTGACTTTACAAGGGACCATGTGCCTTAATGGCAGTCATCAGGTTCCAGTCCCTCCTGTTTCCTTTCTGCCTCCCGGAGCCTGGGACCCACTAACGTCTCTTCTTTTTGTTCTTCCCTCAAGGGTCAGGATGAGGATAAGGTTCCATTCTTCCTGCATGAAGGAGCAGGTCACCTGGTGTGGGTCCATCCCTCTCCTTCCCTGTGGCATCCTGGCTTAGGCTACCACTTAGCGAGCCTGACACCAACATTGGAAATAAGCACAATTTCTCCTACACGCTACCTTAAGGTTTTTCCTCTGGTCATGGTTAGTGCCCTTTGGGCTACTGCTGTGGTCTGCATAGGGTTTGACTTTGTGTGGTGGAAGCAAGGACATGGATGTGGAGATGTGGGAGCTGGAAGAAGCCTGAAGAAGTGGACACTGTGTGCAGCACTAGGTCACCTGGAGGCTCGGCCTTTGAAAGAGAGTTCAGACAGTTCATATGGAACCCTGGTTGGTTGCCATTAGAGAGTTCAGGCCCTTCCCAGCTCTCTGGCTTCCTTTCTCTCCATGGGATCTCCCTCTCCCCCACACTTCCATCATGATGGCCACCATGGTGATGTAACATAGTCCAGGGTGGCCTAGAAGGAGCAGGTGCCATGTCATTGAACTTTCAATCTCCAAACCATGAACCAAATAAATCTCTTTTCTTTTTATAAACCTAGCATTTAGGTGTTTTGTTTTAGCAGTTGAAAATAAACTATAGAGCAGTGTGAGATCCCTCCCTGTAGTGAAGTGGGCCCAACAGGATGAGAAGATGAAGATTATTGTCTCAGGGCCCCTCCTGAGCCACATACCCTGGCTTTGCTCACAAAAGAAGCTGCCCTCTGGTTTCTCAGCTGCTTACTAGGTGAACAGAGCAGATCTTTGTCTTCCATTTAGAGTCTGTCCTTACATACAGATCTCCTTAGCAGGGTGTCCAAGGAGGAAAGATCCTGGCATGAGAAACCTCCTCCCGTCCCTGTGCATGGACTGATGCCAGTGAGGAAGGGCTGAGCCTGCATCTACATGACCCAGGCAAGTGCTCACCAACATCGCTTCTACATGACACCCAGAAGCCACGTTCCCCCTCAAGGCCCAGATGTTCTCAGGTCAGTGGGTCTGCTTCACTGACCTCAGTTAGAACACCTTCCATCATCCCTTCTGACCTGAGAAAGACATAACAGAGGGCAATGGCCAGACCTCGGTTTTGAGGCCAGAACCCCCAGGCTTGCTTTCCGACCCTCTCTCTTCCTGGTTCTCTTATCACATCTCCATGGCCTCAGCTGTCTCACCTGGGAACTGGGATCACTGTAACTACCTTGAAGCACTGAAGTAGGAGCAAGGAGATCACTCTGTGGGAACACCAAGCACTGTGCCTGGCATGGAGCAGTAGCCCTGAGCCCAGGAGCTGGCAGATGAAGGCAGCCTGGGGTTGAATGGCACTCTCTCTGCCCATCTTGCTGTTCTGAGGATCCCAAAGACATGCTGAATCAGACCAGCACCCCTGATCTCACAATATAAGCACAGGTAGAGGTGGGCACTTCCTCATTTCAGTTACTTAAGGCCCTCCTCATGACTGATGGTGGAGGCCCTTGGTGGAAGCTTGCCCAGGGCATCCAAACTCTGGAGTAGCTAAGAAGCTGTGCCCACCAGGCAGAACCATGGTCTCATCCCTAGCTGAACTCTCCAGGCCTTAGATACCATTTGACTTGACTCTTTATATCCACAATCTCTGTTGGGTCCAGGTCATCCTTCATGTTATTTGGGTATGTCAAAAATCATGAACCTTTGAGTTTGAGCAGGCACCAAAGGGTGTCATTCTGGGTCCTACTATGGATGTATGGAGGCTTCAGGCAGACACGGGACCTCCTTGCCCTGCCTCTTCTCCACCTCTCCAAGGCCCCCTGCCAGGGGAACCCCTGGATCACTCACACCCTGGCAGGGAGGGTGGACAGCAGCACTAAGAAACTGCATGACACTTACAGAGGCCTTGGCATGCTGTCATTTTCTCATTCACACTGCTGGGCCCTGCCCTGCTGTTCCTGGAGTCATTTGTCAGAGTGCTCACAATTCACATCACACCTGTGTCAGCCTGCTGTCCTGCAGGACCATCTTCATGCAAAGCCAGAGCAAACAGCCTGCCTGGATGCACTGGAAAACAATCTCCCAGGTCCCCCTGCTTCCTGCAGAAATAATCAATGATAATAGCAATGAGGGACATGGGGTTGAGAGATGCCAAGAAACCAAAAGGCATCTTCCAAGACCTGGATGAGGAGATGAGGCTGGACTGAGACACACCTGTGCCTGGTGACCTTGGGCAACAGCCACTCTCTCCCTGGGCCTTATCCCTTTTCTTTTGGGTAAAATGGAAATAGAATAAAAATTTTCCATTTGTAGGTTTTCTAGGACTGCTGCAGTAATGTGCCAGCAGCTGGTGGATTAAAACAGCTGACATTGTTTTCCTCAAGTTTCGGAAGGACCAAGTCAGCAGGACCAGGCTCTCCCTGAGCCTCAGAGGAGAGGCTCTTCTTGATTCTTCCCACATGGAGTGGCCACTGGCTGTCTTTGGTATTCCTTGGCTTCTAGATGCATCCTTCCAGTCTCTGCCTTGGTCTCCATGTGACAGCCTCCCTGTGTCGCTGTGTGCCCCCATCTCTCTGTCTTACCCAGATTACCTATCACATTGCAGTAGAGCAGACCCTTCTCCAATGTGGCCTTTTCTTTATCAAAGCTGCATAGACCCTTTCCCCAAATAAGGTCACGGGCCCAGTGCCAGGGGTCAGGATTTCACCATGTCTTGGGGTGCAGGCAGGCCTACTTACCCCACAACTGTTCTTATTGAATGCTATGCCACTCAATGGATTTAGGGGTTTGAGATGTCCCTGCTCACTCCTCCTCTGTTTCCTGGCTGTGTAGTGACCAAACAGCTTGTTTGCCCATAACAAGCATTTCTGGTTTTGGTTAATACATTGAGAAATACAGGGGCCCAAGATGTATTCTTGAAAGTTGAGACCGGGATGGGTGAGGCCACTGTTCCAGCATGCTGGCCATATAGCAGGTCTTGAAACCATAAGGAGGTTTGTTAGTTCACTGGTGTGTTACCAGTGCCTAGCTGAGGGGAGTAGAGATGAGAGCACATAGTAGACGCTCAATAAATATTTGTTGAACGAAATATAGAAAGTACCTGACACAACTGATGACCACCATAAGCTAGAGAAGCCTCAAAAAAGAATCTACCTGCATTAAAATACCTTTTGGAAAGGTTGAGAGCCTTTTTAAAATTTTCAATGAAGAAATAGACAGGGGGGAGATCCAAGATGGTGGACTAGAGGGAGGTTGCATTCCTTGTAGCTCTGGAACGCCGGTTTCAAGCAGAGGATATCTGTTTCTCGGTGAGGCAGTTTTTGCTGTTTATCGATACCCTGGTGTTTACCCATTTGTCTGCTGTGATGACCTGCAGTCTGCCAGCATATTGACACCTTCTTTGAGAGCAGATTACTCACTGTCAGGCATCTATCATCCACCATTTGCCTGCCACTCACCTGTCCATTGACTGCCTTACTCTTATCCATCACCCAACGTTCGAGGTTCACCTCCTGATCATCTGACAACAGTCAGCAAACTGATCACCAACCACCAGTGGAGCACCAGCTGCCTGTTGCTGCCTGGAGTTTACTGTTACAGTACCTGCAGGTTTAATTACATGTGGCTGCCGCCATTTTGAGACAACAGCCAGGCCCCATAGGACCCCTGGCCAGAATGACTGAGCCCCGTCTCCAGGGTCCCTCAGCCCAACCGATCACTCCCTGCCTCTGGGGCCCTCACATCGACTGACAGCTCCCTGCCACCAGGACCCCCAGACCAAATGACTGCACCCTATCACCGGGACCCCAGACCAACTGATTGCACCAGCCTCCAGGATCCCACAACTACACCAAACACATTGGACCTCCAGGACCCCTGCCGGACCAACTGCATCCTGTCTCCAGGACCTCCAGCTGACCACATCCACCCATGAACAGCAGCTCCCCATTGGCCAACACATTTCGAAGCCAGAGCAGCCATCTTGGATAATCCTGGAGCTCCGATCCAAGCTCTGATCTTTGGATGGGGCAAATCCCATGCTGTGACACCAAAGGACTTAAAATCAGCATACTACAGAGATACAGCCATATCAATGTTCATAGTTGCTCGATTCACAATAGCCAGACTGTGGAACCAACTAGATGCCCTTCAATTGATGAATGGATAAAGAAACTGTGGTATATATATACAATGGAATATTACTCAGCTATAAAGAATAATAAAATTATGGCATTTGCAGGCAAATGGATGAAATTGGAGAATATCATGTTAAGTGAGATAAGCCAATCTCAAAAACCCAAAAGACGAATGATCTCACTGATAAGCGGATGATGACACGTAATAGGGGGTGGGAGGGGGCAAGAATGGAGGAAGGAGGGACTGTATAGAGCGAAAAGAGAGGTGGAAGGGGTGGGGGGAAGGAAAAAATAACAGAATGAATCAAACATCTTTACTCTATGTAAATGTATGAATATGCAAATGATATGCTGTTACTCCATATACAAACAGAAACAACATGTATCCCATTTGTTTACAATAAAAATAAATTTAAAAAAAAGAAATAGCCATCTCATAATGTGGGATATGTTCAACACTTTTATATCATGTAGCTACTTTTATTATCTCCATTTTCCAGCTGAGGCAGACAGAGGACCTAAATCCTTACTCAAAGGCTTTTAGGAAACAGAGACTAGAAGGCTGATTATACCTTTTTCCATCCCACATTCTAAGATCAACATGAAATTTCCCCCTTAGTCTCCAATCCTATGTAAAATCACATTTTCCTTTGTGTGATTATGTAAGTCTTATCTGTCACCCACTCTAGACTGGGGCTCTGTATTGTTCAGGCACCTAAATTTGTTTGTCACTCAAACAAGGTGCTAATGGCAGTCATCCTCCAAGATGATCCTCAGTGAACCATGCCCTGTGCAGGTCCTGCCCCTCACTAAAAAGCTCTGACCTGGATAACCAATGGGGTATTGATGGACAGCATCTGAAGCTAGATCATAAAAACCACAACTTCCATGAGTCCTCCCTTGGTTTGCTTGCTCTGGGGAGTTTAGCTGCCACCTAAGGACTCTTGAACAGCCCTGTGAAGAGGTCCATGCAGAGGACAGTGGACACCTCCTGCCCACAGTCATGTGAACTGCCTTCAAAGTTGATCCTCTGGCACCTGTTAAACCTTCAGATGAGACCACAGCCCCAGGCAGCACCTTGATGGCAGCCTCATGAATAATCTTGAAGCATGACCTCCCACCAAGTCACTCCTGAATTACTGATCCCCCAAATGAGTTCATAAAAGATTTTTTTTAAAAAAAACTATTTGTTTTTTGTTTTAACCACTAGATTTTGAGTTAATTTGTTAAGGAGTCATGAAGAATAAATATTATGCTCAGTTTATAGTTCTTGAATGCCTAAGGAAAGCAATGAAGAAGTTGGGCTGATCCACCAGAGACAGACTGGTTGACTTTAGGCAAATATGATCTGGCCTCTCTGAGTCTTGGTTTTTGTATGTGTACAATGGAGGTGACAATCACAGTACCTCAAAGGGTGGCCACAAGAAGTCAGGGGCAAAGACAGGCAAAGGTACTTTATGTTGTGCTTGGCTGGGTCATGCTGTAATTACTGAGCTGGAATAAGCAGTCAGAAGGGGCAGCATCGTGATGACTGGCTGGATGTCAGCCATGGGGTTTGGTATGTGATAAGCTCCTTGAAAGTGGTAGTCATTTTTGTCACTGCCATCAGGCCAAAGGCTAATAGCTCAGTGTCTGCCTCAAGGAGCTCTCAGCCTTTTGAGCACAGGCAAGCAGACATTCACATTCTGCTGTGATTGGCAACACAGGGACCCATTCTGAGGTGGGAGAGAAAGGCCCATATCACTACAGAAGACAGAATGTTTTTGAAGTCACCAACCTTATCAGTCCCAATTCCAGCTTCAGGTATTCTCTGAAGAGTTGATGCCTATTTCCACTGTTCCACTCAGTTGGGAAACTAAGACATCAGTCGTGCACTGATCAAAGACCTAACCCCTGACTTATGTGCTCTGTGACATTTCACAGTTCACTTGGCTTTTCTGAGTCTCAGTTTCCTCATCTATAAAGTTGCAGTTGTCATGAGCCGTAAAACAAGATGGTCCTTGTTCCTGTGTTGAACACAAATAAATGCTTTATAAATGTCATGTGGTTACCATGAGTACAAAGACACATGGACTTCTTCCCCAAAGACTCTGTTCTCATGGAGAAGGTGGCTCCATGAAAGAGGACTCTGGGTTTTCTTTTCCACATAACCCATTTGCAGGGTCCTCGTGAACTTCAAAGAGAAGCCCACCAGGAAGCTCCAAGTGCAATGGGAGAAAGATGAGAGCTTCTTCAAGGGTTGCTGAGCATCTGTTTGGTGTCACACCAGGATGGCCAAGTCTTTGAGACCTGTTTATTCCTTGCAGATAACATCTCAAGTGGACTGCAAGAAGGGACGGTAGGACCCTCAGGGTTAGCCCACACCTTTGCAGTTGTTTAGATATCAATTCTAATGCATTTGCAGCTAGGGTGCTGGGCAAGTGATGGGTTTGAAGACACCCCATAGATTCACTTGGAAGCTTCATCTAGAGAATTGTAAATCTCTTAACAGAATGAGAGAACCTCAGCCATCATTGTCCTGCTGAAGAAAGTGTTCAGCAACTCCTCATCAATAACCCTTTAGAAGGTACCAGCAGCTCTCTCCATCTTTATACAATATGCTGGTGAATATGAATATGAGATTGAGCTTTCTGGCTAATTGGGATGGGAGTGAGAGACCAGTAGGATTGCAGAAAACAAGAATTTTCTTTTTTTAAATTTTAAAATTTGCTCTAATGAGGTTTACCTGACTGTAGAATGCATTCATACATTTTGATAGATCAGAAAACAAGGATTTTATGAGCAAAGATGGTTTGGGAAAGAATGATTTTTTTAAAAAATGCAATGATTTTCTTAATTGTAAGATTTCCCAGACTCCACTGTATGCTCCTGTGTGTTTTGATTTTTTCTTCCCTGAGAAGGATCTTCTAAAGTGATATTTCTGTTCATATTGTGGGGCCACCAAGTATAGTTTTTGGAGCTTGTGTGAGATGAGCATTACTGGGAACACAATTTGGTGCAGGTTACCTCAGGAAATAAAGCACACAAAGTACTTGGACCAGTGCACACAGTGCCCAGGAAGTACTTAGCAAAGGTACATATTATCACATTACTCTGTGGGGGAGAGGCTTGGACTCCAGGGTCACCCCCAAATCTTCAAATCTATGATTCTAGTTCTAATGTCATCCCCCAAATGGTGAGGAGTCTTGTTACCTTGGAAGAAATGAGGAAAAAATATAGAAAACACACATCCCAGTACAGTTTCCTCAGTAATTTAAATTGAATTCTTAACAAGTAGCAAAAGTGACCTTACCTACCTTTTCATTTGCTCTCTCATGAGATCAAATAAACAGTAAAATCACACATGAGGAAAACCCTGGTCACTTGGTATGGAACAGGTGGCATCTTCTAGCAGAATCTGACTGGACCAGCATCCTCCCTAGGACACACACCAGCTATGGTTCCAGGAGAAGCAACTCTCTGCTTTGGTTGCTGGTCTTCTTTACTGTCAAACACAAACAAGAGATGACCAAGTCACCATCACACTCCATATGTGGCCCTGTGGTCAGCATATTGATAGTAAGTTGGAGGACTTGAGTGTCTGGAGGGTCAGTCAAGAAATACTTGTTTTGATGGACAGAAACCTTATGACCTTATCCAATCCCAATTGCCTCCTAATGGCCCCTCTCCCAACTACCATTGATATGTGAATTGGAGAATTACGTTTCCAACACAAGCATTGCTTTCAAACCACACCAGAGTCTCATGAATTGAGAATTTATTCTCTGAGCCCATGTCGTACAGAGCAGTGTTAGGAGACCAGATGTCCTGATAAGAAGACAACTGCCATGGCTTGTACAAGTATCCCCACCCCAAAATCTCCCCCCACTAACAGGAAGGTACCACCCCACCAGGCAGAGATGTCTCTCCTGGATCCTTCCTCCCAGGTGACCAGGTGCCCTCGGTGTCTGAGAGTACAGTGCAAATTTTATGCAAGTTGATTGCAAAGGGCCACTGCAAAATCTTGCCAAAGATGAAGCATTTCATAAAGTGGATGGAAGTTTTTCTGGAGAGTGACTCTAATTATAGGCAGAGCATCTGACGGATGGCAATGTGGGAGCTTTGGACCAATTGACATGACAGGTGCTTCAAACGAGAATGATTTGAGTATTCAAGGATTAGAAGAGGCCCTTAGGGAAACTGATGAAGCCTGCTAGGATGTCTGAAAAAGTACCTTCCTTATGATCAAGCTGCGTAAACTCAAATGTGAAGGGAATATGTCCTGTTATGGTATCTTCTTAGTTGGCTCCTAAGCTCTAAGTGTTTGGCCTGGCCAATTAGGTATTTATACAAGAACACTTACTCTCAGTTTAAGCAATAATTCAGTATTCCAGATCAAGTCAAGACACAGAAAACACATATTTGAATCACAGCTGCATCTAAGACTTTGTGACTTCCTCATTTCTGATTTCCTTGGTAGATTGACTATTTTCAGCTTCCAGGAAAAACATTTTTTTGTGTTATTTCATATACTAGCCAAAAAATAATGATATTGACATCTAACTTGCATTTAGCACTTTCCACGTGCCAGGTGCTTGTTAGGAATGCCTGGCCTAGGAAGCCATTTGATCCATATGACAAACCTAGGAGAGAGATACTTTATTTAGACTGTTTTATGTGACTACAACAAAATGCCAGAGACTGGGTAATCTATAAAGAAGATAAACATCTTTTTCTCATTTCTGCAGGCTGGGATCAAGGTGCCTGCCTCTGGGGAGGGCCTTCTTGCTGCATCACAATGTGGTCAATGGCATCATCACCAGGTCAGAAAGCAGGCTTAGGCTCTCCCGTTCTCCTCTTATGAAACCACCAACGCCATCAGGGGACACCACACTTCTGACTTCATCTAACGCTCATTACTTCCTAAAGGCCCACCTCCAATTAGCATCAATTTATGAATATGGGGGTGAGTTTTCCAATGCCTAAAATTTTGCAGGACACATTTAAACCGAAGTGCTATAATGATTCCCTGTAGCAGAAGTTCAGAGAGGTTAAGTACCAAGCAAGACCACACAGCTAATACACAATACAGTAGGATGTGAACTGAGAACATCTGGATCCAGACTCCAGGTTGCTGGTCATAACATCTTCCTGATATCAAATATTAACAACATACTCCTACACAGAAAAGGAAACTTTCAGCAGGTGTGGGGTGCATGCCCATAATCTCAGCGGCTCAGGAGGCTGAGGTAGGAGAATGGTTTGTTCAGGGTTGGCCCCAGCAACTTAGCGAATCCCTAAGCTACTCAGTGAGACCCTGTCTCTAAAATAAAAATAAAAAGGGCTAGGGATGTGGCTCAGTGTTTAAGTGCCCCTGGGTTCAATCCATGGTACCAAAATAAAGAAATAAATAAAATAACCAAATAAACAAACTTCCAGAGAGGATCAATTCACACTGCCCCTCTGCTGACACTCTACCTTCAATTATGGGTGATCCATGGCTGCCCCAGACTTGGCTTCCTCTCTCCATTTCTGAGGAAATGCCCAGTGACGTCACACCACCTTGACGTCTCAGAGCAGTTAGAATTGCTTTGCTGTTTGACTTGGGTTTTTCCTGAAAGAGTATCGCAGCAATCCTAACCTTTTCCTTTCTGTGCTCTGTCAATAAACCACTGCTTTTGCTACTTTTTATAGAAATCCAATCGAAAATGTGTCCTTTAAAATTGAATCACCCAGGTGGCCCAGACTGCAAACCTCTGTCACCCACCTCCCATCAGCCCAAGGTGCTGGGCCAGGTGATGAGACTGCTCCTCCTCTGTCCATAGAAATCCTCCCACATCTCTGCCTCCATCTCTGGAGGAGCTCCAAGAGCTCTTTGACCCCTGCCTGTGGGTCTCCAGCCCCTGCCTCCCAGAGTCACTGCCAAACACAGCTTCCAGAGCCTGGCCCAGAGCAGGAGGGAGAGAGGGGCTGGCACCGCAGAGCAGAGGAGCTTCCCAGGAGTGGAGGCTACTGCCTTCCTGCTCTGCTGGGGGAGGAGGCTGCATGTGGGTGGCCTCTCAGGGAGGAGGAGCCTGAGAGCCAGGGAGCAGGAAACCCAAAGACCTGTCCTGGCAGCCGGGGGCCAGGCAGGCCTGCCTGGGCAGCAGTGGGTCAGGGGTCACTGGGGATTCTGATGGGCCTGGGTTGCAGTGCACAGTGTTGAGACACTGAGGGTTCTGAGCAAGCTCCTTGGCAGCCTCCGTGTCCTCCTGTGTCACTGCCTCGGGTACATCAAGCCCAGGGACAGCAGGTCAGCCATGTGTGCAGTGGGATCTTCTGCACTGCTCTCCCCAGGCAGGGTCTTGACCTGCTCTCCTTCAGCTGACAGTGTGGTCGTGGGTACAGCGTTAGTTCCAGCCTCATCATTGATGAGACGCAGTGACCATACCTACAGTGCCATTGAGGAGACTCCCTGAGACAGTGTCTTTTGATTGTTGAACTGTTCCTTCCAGGCGCGGTGGAAAACTCCTCTCTGTTCAGTTACTCAGGAGGCTGAGGTTGGAGGACACTAGTTCTACACCAGCCTCAGCAAAGGAGAGAGGCCCTCCTCAATTGAGCACAGGCCCATTCTCCAAACAGTGAACAAACAGGGCCAGGAGGGGCCATGGTTAAGCACATTTGGGTTCCATCCCTGGGACCCAGAAGAACACAGAACAGAAGAAGCAAACACAGTGTTTTCTTCTTGGGAAAGAAGCTCTTTCATGGTCTCAGAGAGGAGTGGAGAAATCCTACTTCTGACTCTTTGTTGGGGAGCGTGGGACTTGGTTCCAGCTCTGAATCTTTAGTTAGTGACTAATTGACCTGCGAGAAGTTACTTGCACTGAGCCTCAATATGAGGATGAGAAAATAGGAAGCTGCCTCATGTGCTGAGTTGCCAGGTCTGAGGCGGGTGGAGGCTCAGGACCTGGCACAGGAAGATGAAATGGCCAGGAGGGCAGGGACGTTCCCTCGGTCCCTGTTGGACTCAGAATGGAGTGTGGCCTGTTGTCTTCGCTCCCTCCTCTCTGTGACAGCCTCATCTGTATGTTTGTGAGTGACCAGCCTGTGACCCCAGCATTAGAGGTTCCCCAGGTGATACAGGTGAGTGACGACCCACACACCTGGGGACAAGCTCAGAGCAGATGGCAGAAGGACCCTGTAAGACATGTGGGCAGCAAGGGAGGCCCTGCAAGCTCCAATGGCTCATCCAGTGTCACACAGAGAGCCCAAGGAGGGGAAGGGTCTGAACCCATCTGTCTCCCCCTCCTGGAAAGCTGCTCCCCAGGCCTTTGCTGAGCACAGAGGGAGGGTGTGTGCGTCGGCCACTCTCACTTGTGTCACAGGCCAGGGGAGCAGACGACTCCAAGATGGCTCCCATTTTGTGAGGAAGTGCCTCAGGTAAGGGGACCGCAGGAAGTGACCTCACTTCCTGGCAATGGAACAAAGAGAATTTGGAACCCTGGTAGCCAGGCACCTAGAGACCGGGCATAGCCCAGTCTGTTCAGTTGTGTGGAGAGAGCGATCCAGAGCCATGAGCTCTTGCTGTCTCCTGACGGATGGCTGCACAGGCCTCAGGAAGGCCCTGAGCAGGGGCCTGTCCTGAATGTGGAGGCGCTGGGTCAGTTTCCAGCCCCCTCCCATCTGGCGAAGGTTTAGGAGGAACTGGAGAATGAGACACAGCAGCCCAGAGCAGGTGAGCTTAGGGTAACCCCCACTCTGATCCTGTCTTGGAGACCACAGTCCTTCACGACTGTGTGTGTGTGTGTGTGTGTGTGTGTGTGTGTGTGTGTGTGTGAGAGAGAGAGAGAGAGAGAGAGAGAGAGAGAGAGATAGGATACAAAGAGAGCAGAACCTCTTTGGATCTCACTTGATGATCTGCCAGCATCGTTTGCAGGTTGCCACTGTTTCCATGTTGAAGTGTCCCCTTTCATGCCCACACTATGAGGAACAGAGCAAAGCTGCGCAGGGGACCTGTGCAGGCTGGTGCAGACATTCAAGGTGCTAGTGGTGGAGGACATCATCAATGACGTGCAGAGGGGCAATGAAACCTTCGTCCACAAATTCCTGAGCACCTACCAGAGTCTGACCAGCACCCACAAGCTGATGGAGCAGCTGTGCAGAATGTGCGCCCCTTTTCCCAGCCCAGGGACCCACCCCCTCCAGCATGTGTGGGAGGCCAGGCATCACTGAACCCCATCACTGTGGAAGGAGGGGCCACAAGGACCACCCTGCCTGGGTGTGTGCAGGACCAAGGAGAAGGAGCCCTGGCAGGTTGGCCTCAGGCTGGGGCCCAGGGCTCTGAGCTTCTCCCTGGGCCTGTCCTCAAGCTCTGAGGCCTCAGGAAAGCAACTTCCACATTTGGGAAGTAAAGGAAAGTGTGGATCACTTCTGGAAGGGTCCCTCATCACCACGGAGCCAGACAGGGACCCCTGGGATGCATGTGGGGTCCCGGGCCTGGAGACAGAGAGGCAGGGGGTGGTGGGTCCATTCACCTCTCAAGGTAGCCTGTCACTCAGGAGAAGGGAGACACACCTCCCGGCACTCGTGTGCCCCTACTCTCAGGAAGCTGGTCAATCCCACCAGGCACCTAGGAGGTAAGGGGCCTGGGTTGTAAGAGGTGACACCTGCTTGGCCTTCTCTAGGGATGGAGACCTCAGGGCACAAGAGGAGGAGGAGCAGCTTAAAGTGAAGAAGTGAGTGGTCTTTAGTCTTAGACGGAGGGTCCCCTTCTCCAGACGGGGCACTTGGGAGGCTGGTGTAGAGGAGGCTGGGCAAAGCCAGGTCCACCCTGCTGTGACTCCCAGCAGAGGGCTTTGCCTGTAGCAGGACACAGAGGGGAGGGTCAGGGATCCAAGGAGCAGAGGATTGGCCAGGGTCCCAGGGCCAGGCCCCGTGAGGACCCCTCCAACACGGCTGATCCTGCCAGAGCACCCACACTCTCCCGCATGGAGACTGGACAGAAACTGGGGGACCACCGGCCACACACGTCACTCAGGATCGCCCACCTTGCCCTGTTGCCTGGGGGCTGCCAAGCCACACTGAGGGAAGCCCACCATGCAGGGGGCCTTGGGAGGGTCCAGCCTGAGGTGCCAGGTGCTGACGGCTGCCTGCCCACTCCCACCTCCACAGCACCCTCTGCTCCATCATCCAAATGCTGCTGTGTACAAATCCTGAAGACTTCCTGGGGGCCCCAGGTCTGAAAACCCTGAGGTGTCTCGACACCTTCCTGAAGGTCACCATGCCTGGGACGGAGCTAAGCCTCCATGTGCACGGACTCCTGACACAGCTGGAGCACCCCAATCCCAGTGAGTCTGGGCCTGTGACAAGGACACTGGGGTGGATGATGGTGTGAGGAAACCTTGTGCTGTCCCCACAGGAACTGGTTTTTGGTTCTGAGCCACACAAGCCTGGTGGCCCTGGTCTGAGAAGACACCTGCTGTGGGAGAGGAGCTGCATTACTCTAAGGGCATGTGCTGGCAGCAAGCAGAAAATGCCCAGGGCAAGGCGGTCATGTTGGGCTCTTTCCTTCTGCAGCTGCAGGGCCACCAGAAGTGCCTCCAGCAGAACAGCCCCAGTTTCCGGTGACACAGCTCATGGCCATACCCGCTGAGCTGGGGGGTGGTGCACCATCCAAACTGGAGAACAGATCCACCAGTGCACCATCAGCAGAGGGAGTGCCAGGGCCTCCAGAGGACACCGGGACACCTGGGGCCCAGAAGGCAGCTCAGCCGCCAGCCACCAGCCCAGAGGACGTTCACCCCTGCTTTCCTGGGGCTGTGGAGGGCAAGACCCATGTCCACATGTCTTGGAATGGAGTCTCCTCCCTCTCTGGTGGCAGCAGTTGCAGACAACAAGAAGCTAGAGGGGGAAGGTTCAGGAGGAGCCAAGGCAAAGCCCACTCCACTCCTTCCTTGTTCCCAACAGAAGAGGTCTCTCTACGTTGTCACAGCTATCCATAGGTGTGTGTCATGGTGACCTGCACTTACACAGCCAGGTCTGAAGGAGCCATTCCCTCATCTTTGATAGCACCAGGTCACCAGAGGTGGACGTTTGCCCAGCTGATGACAGAGCGCTCCTTCCCACCTGTGTCCACCTCCCCTCAGAGGCTGACATCGGTTCGTTTTCACTGATACCTTTCCTCCCCTTTGAATATCCCTTTACTCTGCTGCAGTGGACAGGGTGGACCCCTGCCTGGCGGTTGAGGCCCTGCCCTCTCCCCTCCAGCCTCCAGGTCCCCAACCTTGCCTGTGAAGACAACCCCACTCAGACGCGGGTCACACCTTCTGATTTTTGCGACTCCATGGTTAACAACCCTCAGAGCTTTGATCCTCCTGAGAGCTGTGCTCACTGATGGTGGTTCCAGGTGGCCAGCTACTGAACCCGCCTCCCTCCTCCAGCAGTGCACTGCGGGCCTGTCCTGGAGTGAGCCCGGTCCCCATCTGTGGTCCCTGGAAGGGTTAGTTCTCCACAGTCCTTCCTCACCTGCCTTCTTTTTCAGAGATGAACTGGGGACTCTCAGAACGTTTCCCCTCTATAGGTCACAGCTTCAAGCCCACCTTGATGACAGCAGCAGCCACTGGTGTCCGCCTGGACTGCAGTGCGTGCACAGTGACGTGGAATCCAGTTTCACAATGATATGTTTTCCCGTAGGAAACGGGCATGTTTCTTTATATATTAGTGTTTGGGTTATTTCTTCCAAATAGATTTTAGGATTCTAATGTAGGCTGTATTTCTTTCTTACAAATAGATTAATAATGTACTATTCCTATTTATACATTTTTTTGGTATTAATAAGTTGTTGCCAATTTTGTTGGAAATGAGAAATTTTTCATAGTTTAAAAGAGACACAGGGTTAGAGAAAGCTGACTGTTGCACATTTGCCTTCTTTGTATCTACAAAACAAAAACTCTTTCTCATTATAAGCAGTGGGCAGGTTTCCGAGTTATAAAATCATACCATCTAGGAAGAAAGGGCCAGCGGCCTTCTGCTCCCTCACTGTGCCCCCCAGAGCTATGGGTGTGGACAGGGCCCAGTGAGCTGGCCTTCGCCCTCCTGGATGGAGTGGCAGGCCACATGGGCACTCAGCCCGTGTCTGCCCCAATCTTTGGCAAATGTGCTTCACATGTTTTAACAGTTTCCTTCTATTGCTATTGGACTCAGTGTGTTTTTGTTTGGGATGAATAAACATCAGCCTGTGAAGCTCTCCTCACCCCTCCTTTGTGGATTTATTATAAAATGTGTCTTTCCCAACATGCAGCCCCAGCCCGCCTGTAGCCTCAGGAGCACAGGGCACCCTGTGCAGTCCCCACTCCCACACCTGTGGGACAGGCCTGCTGGAGCCTGGAAACCCTCTTCCTGCCTCACCCGTGAGCAAGCGTCCCTCTCAACCCAGCCTGGCCAGCTCTCCACACTTAGGCCAGCGATGTCCCTCCTGGGGCTCCTCTCCCCAGGTCACTCCGTGGTCTTCCCATTTCCACAGGCTGAGTCCTGCTGAGGAGGTGGTGTCCCTGAGGGCAGTCACCTCCTCTGGGTACTGGCCATGGAGGGAGCGGTGTGCCCCTCAGTCCAGCCACAGGTCCCGCGAGTGCTCCTAGCATGGCTGCGGGCTGCGTTCCGCACCTGGCTCTGGTGGCTCTGAGATTCCAGGATTTGCTCCTGACACACCCGCTCAGGTCATTCCCCATCCTCACCCACAGTGGGCTCTCTCCCGGGCACCCCTGCAGACTTAAGGGCTCTGTCACCTGCTGACTGGTGGCTCCCGCTGGCCTGCAGCTGCCCGCTGACCTCAGTGCTCAAAGTCCCAGTGAACGGTGCCTCTCTGGACGATGGTCTCCACCAGCCCTGGACTCATCTGCCCCGCCCCCTTCTCACTCTGTGGGTGTCCTCCCACCTCTTTATGGCAACATTGCTGATGGTCATGTTGTCCAGTTCACCCTCCTCTCCCCTTCCACCGGCTGCTGTGAGATGCCTGATGACCTCAGACCCATCCCCTGTCCAGCAGGTGAGGATGTTCCCCTGAGGTCCTCCACAGGCTGTGCGGGGTCTGAGCCTCTCCCTGGGGCCTCACCACCTGCACCCATCCGTGTGTCTGGTGTCACGCTTCCATAGGGGCAGCAGGCAGGTTGGGCACCCCAGCTGGGGTCCACGCTCTGTCCGGCGAGGTCCACAGCCTGCTCTCCAGCTTAGTGCTGCCTCTGCTGCCACTAGGAGCACCCTGGCTCAGGGACAGCAGCATCACCACCGCTCTCCAGTGTGGCAGGGGAATCCTCGGTCATCATCCTTACAGCACATTGCAGACCCCTGACCTTCTACACGTGGATATGGGTTTAGAATCAGCTTGAGAGGGTCCCAAAAAGAGACCGTGCAGTGACAATGTACTGTATGTGCAGGTCCATCTAGCCTGGGGTGATCGCTGTGCAGTATCCACCCAGCCCGAGGGGAGCCTCTGCCTGGCTGTCACAGTGGGGACACAGCCAGCCCCACCAGAAGGAGATCTGACTGAGCCAGGGCTGCCCACCACAGTCCGAAGCCTCGGCTTCCCATTAGCAGATGGCAGACACGTTCCCTCTCCAGCCCTTGTGAAGATGAAGCAGGACCCAGTGTGCACTGCAGACCCAGGCCTCTCACCAGCTTCATGTGGAAGCACCTGGCTGGGTGCTGCCCAGGGGTCCTGAGCTGCCCTCTGCTGAGCAGAACACCCAGTGCCAAGAGCCTTTTCCCTGCACAGCCCTGGAGTGATGGCCCCTTTCCCCGGTTCCAGGTCTGCTCCACTGGACTTGCAGCCTGGGAGGGCAGCATCTGCTTCCTGCAGGCACCTGGCTAGGCCCTGGCCAGCAGCAGGCTCCAGGCAGCCAAGGTGCTCTGCAGACTGCGGCAGCTACAGGCAGTGGGCTGCCACCGGGAGGTGGCTCCACACAGTGTGGGTCCAGCATGGGCGGCTCCCTCACCCCTCTCCACATCTGCTGAGGGGTCCACAGCGCCATGCTTCTAGGGACCCAGAGGGCGCTTCCCGCACTTGAGCTCTGAGCATGACCCAGTCCAGCTCCTGGGCACTGCCAGCCTTCCAGCACCTGTGGAAGCCCCTACTGCATTGTGATGCAAATTTTTTTCATTGCAATGAAATTATTAATTAGTAATAAAATTTCATGCCAAGCAGAGCACAGTGGCACATGCCTGCAGTCACAGCAGCTTTTGAGGCTGAGGCAGGAGGATCATGAGTTCATAGCCAGCCTCAGCAAAAGGGAGGCTCTGAGCAACTCAGTGAGACCCTGTCTCTAAAATACAAAACAGGGCTGGGGATATGGCTCAGTGGTTAAGTGCTCCTGGGTTCAATCCCTCGTACTCGCCCCACCACCCCAGCCCCTCCAAAAAAAGCAGAATGGTCACAGTGCCCTACCAGTCATTTGGAACATGATGGCCATATATTGCAATTAAAAAAATTAACTTGAAAAAAATCTCTTGGACACACTGAAATGGCACTGCATCCACCACCAGTGGATTCAGCAAATCTCAGACAAGAGAAAGAGAACATTTTCCTGCAGGTCCCACGGAGGGCTGATGGGCAGCTGCCTGGGAGGGTTGAGTGTTGCAGAGGTTTCTAACCAGCTGTGACCTTTGGCCTGGGCACCACCTCATCCTCTGAAGAGCCCGCAGGGGAGCGGGTGCATGTTCAGGGGACGGCCAGCAGGGGGCAGCAGTGCCGCCGGGACTGCAGAGCCTGGGAACCAGGCTCCAGGGCCGCCTGGGGACCCAGATTTCCAGTCCAGGTGGGCGCGGCCACCTCGCAGCCCTTGCCTAGGGCCAGGGTGCTGGCCGGTCGATGCACTTGATGTGCAGCAGTCATTCTGGGTGTTTTCTAAGTATCTCCGGAGGAAGATTGGAAGGAAAAAGACATGCATCCAGAGCACACAGAGGACTCTTAAACTCAATAATAAAAAGATAGATGACCCAGTTTACAAATGGGTGAAGAATTTCCATAGCATTCCACCAAAGAAGGTACAGCATCAGTTGGTGACAATTTAAAAGATGTCATCATCATGTGATTCAGCAAAGTGCAGATCAAACCAGGTGAGACGGCTCCACTCCCTCAGGCTGGTGGGACTACTAAAGATAAACCCAGACAGTAACAAGTGCTGGTGTTACTGTCCATGTGAGAGACCAGGTGCTCCTCCGCCTCTGGGGACATGCTGGTGATTCCTGTAACCGTTGAGCCTGGTGCTCTGACCATGAGGAATGAAGGCCAAGGTCCAGGACCAAATGCTCAGTATGCAGAACGGTACTGCTTTTATGGCCCAAACTGCAAGGTGCCCAAGGGCCCTCAGCAGACACATGGACACAGGTGTAGATCCAGCTTCTGAAATCCCACTTGGGCCAGTGTCCTGGAGAATCACCCCCTTCCATAGTTATCTGGAGCGCCATAGTCCTGCATGGCCGTGGCTGTCTCTGGACTTTCCTCCACGACCCTTTGCCCATCTCTTTCTGTGACAGTACCATACTGTGTCTGTCACTGGAGCTTCTGAAATAGATTCTATGGCTTCACATTCCTGTGCTGCTTTTAATTCTCAGAAACTGACTTGCCAATTTTCTTCTCCACGTGAAATTTTGCATCGATATGTTTGGGTTCAGATGACCCCGTTGTGCTCTGGGGTGCTGCTGCCTCACATGCGTTAGATGCTGCATGTTGTGGACAGCAGACAGCTTTGGGGTTCCACAGCAGGGACCGGAGAAGCCACTTCTGCCAACAGCAGTGACTCAGGCCCACAGATCCTCTGTGGATAACTGACTACAGGATGAAGCTTGGCGACTGTGGCTTCATTTATGATCCTAACATCTGTGACACTGCTCAGCTCCACGTATAGGCATGTCAAACATTTAAGGAGTGTCCATCTAAAGCTAGTAACACATGGTTTATTAGCCCTGAATTTACCTAACTTGCCTTGTCCCTCTTAACATCTGAAGCAAGATTTTCAGCACCCTGTTCAGACCCCTGGAGCAGCACCCAAGGATCTCCAGCCCTGCCCTCCACCTTCCAGGAACAGTGAGTGGGGCCTTGTGGGCAGGTCACTCCATGATGAGGTTGTCCCCTAAGCAGGAACAGTCTTCCCATGGGAACTGAAGGCCTTCCAGGAACCCAGGCCTGATGGAGAGACATCCTGAGCAACAAGTAGAGACTGCACCCCTAGTGGGAGGGATTTCTCCAGAGTCTTGCAGAACCAGAGCTGAGCAAGTGACCCGCCAGACCATCACACAGCCTCTGGCCCCACCCAGTCCTTCCTCTCTCAGCCTACAGCTCCTGTTAGCACCCACGACAGAGCGGAAACGCTGGTCTCCCTTCGTCTTCCCGATGTGGCCATATTGATTAAAGTTCATTTCCTGCTTCTCGCCATGACTTTCCTGCTTGGTTTTGGGGGTGAGTGGCAGGACCTGATTTGTTGGGACCCCTACAGTTGGGCCTCTGCGCTGGGCTCTGGAACAGCCTAACCCTATCCTAGGAACCAGTGCTTGTCCCCAGCATTGTCCTCATGTAGATCTTGTAGTTTTATTTTCTATTTAAATATGTCCTTTAAGGCCTACATTGTCCCTGTGGTGTGAGCCAGGTGCTTCTGGGAGGAGGAGCACACCATTCGTCCCCTGCTGTCCATGTCCTGCCTGGTTGCTGACCAGCCACCACTCAGCCCTTTCCTCTGGAGGCTGCCCTTGCTCTGTTGTCAGAGGGTGGCAGAAGCTGGCCCTGGGCACACTTACCTGGCTGCCAGGCAGGCTGGAGCACATGAGGGGGCTGAGGGGCCTCAGATCCAGGGACCGTGCAGACCGAGCTCCAGGTCCCCGGGGGGTTGCTGGATGGCCACCTAGGCCCCCGTGGCCCTGGCACACACCTGGGTCAGGAAGTGTCTTGCAGTAGAGCAGAAGCTGCCATGTCTCTAGTCAGCATGGGTACCAGGGTTGAAGTGGCTCGCTCTGCATGTGACTTGGCTGCACAGCCAGCATGGGCTTAAGGACGTCCACGGGGCACCCACGTACCTCCTGCCCTGAGTGCAGAGGCTCCTCAGTTCCCCTGTTTGCTGCTCCATGGGCCGAGCTTCATGAGTAGCCATGGAAAATGGTGTTAGGATGGGCGGGGGCCACCTGGGGGCTGCCCCCCAGCAAGGAGGAGGAGGGTCAGGGAGAGCTGGCCCCTGACTTGGCTCCACCCACCTACAGGCCAGGGTGCCCAGGAACCTTGGTGCTCCAGAGGCACCTGGCCTTGCCTGCAACCTGTGCGCTGTTCCCCTCTGGACCCCTGGGCCTCCATCCTCGCTTAAGGTCGACGCTGTCAGGTGGATGGAGCCACCGTGTACCAGAGCCACCTTCCAAGCCTCTGTGTGGCCCATTTACTGTCTGGACAACAGGTGGCGAGTTCCTGTGTCATCCTGCTGCACAGCAGTGGATCCTGTGGCAGGAAGAGTGAAGTGCCCAGGAGTGGAATCCAGTTTTTCCCAGCCAGGATAGCTCCAGGACCTGCTGCACAAAGGACTGTGATCTTTGTTGTCCATTTAGGTAAGGGGGTGCCAGGCCCCAAGCTGAGCGAGTAGGGACCTCACAAGTCACCCCAGGGGTACAGCAGGCCTTCTGGGGTGGCCGGGAGGGCCACATCTGCCCTGGCCAAGCAGAGTCCTCCATGTGTACATTTCTGGGTTCAAGTGCTACAAGTCCTTCCATAGGCAGACCTGGCCCCAGGGTGATATGACATGGGGTCAGTCAGCTGTTTGTCCCTAGATGGGCTGGATGGAGCGAATCACCTGGCACTGAAGGTAGAGGGGAAATAAGAGCCAGGCGGTGGCCGGAGGGGCTGGCTTGGCTCCCCACAGGCTGTGCCAACGGCATGGGGCAAGAGAGGCACCTCACCTGGTCAGAGCACTGCCTGTTCAGGGAACGGACCTCACAAATGTGGAGCCAAGAGTAGAGGAAGGAAGCCAGGCAGGAGCCAAGCCTGTCCCTTGTCCTTGGCTTCCTTGCAGGCCTGTCCCTCAGTTGGTGCTGATTCACAGGCACAGCCCCTCTGGCTACCTGTGGCTGCTCTGCTCACCTCAGCCCCACACCAGGATAGCCCCTTACAGAACATACCCAGGAGGGCCAGGAGCAAAGAGAAAGTGGGGGTTTATGCCCCAAGTCATCGCACAGAATGCCAGGGGTCACAGCAGCGACATGTGGTTGTTTCTGTGGCTGCCACCACTTGGCCACTTCTGGTCTCGGCTGCTCTTCGGGTGTCTGGTGAAGAGGGGCTTTCTCCATGGCCCAGCCTCCACTCATTCTCCCCCACACACTCATGCACACCTGCACTCGCTCCCTGAGGCCCTCAGTGCAGAGCACTGCTGTGCCGCCTGGAGCTGGGGTGCAGGTTGGGGCAGTCGTGGAGGCAGTTCTGGGAGGCTGCTTGGTGGGGCTCTGGGTGCTTCGTGCCTCAGGACCGCAGGCTGGTGCACTTGAGACCCTGCACGCTCTTCACTCACTTTTCTTTAATGGTGAGACAGCTCCCCTGGTTCTGTGTCTGTGGCCTGAGGTGGTTTCCATATTCTGATTCCCAGCCATCCAGGCTGGGCTCCATGGTGAGGCCAGGGCTGTGTCTCTTGATGATGTTTCCAAAGGGCAGCAGGACCAATGCCCCCACAGCCTTCTCTGACCCCTCCCCTTAAAAGCCACATGGACATGAGGTCCAACTTAGGCTAGGGCAGGCTGGGCATCTCCCCAGGTCAGGACTGGTGGACAGGACGTTTCACAATGCTCCCCAGCTGTTAGGAACAAAACCCAGGTCTGTGGTCTGGAACCAGCTAGCAAGGCACCTGGAGAAGAGATTGGGCAGGTCCACCTCAGGGAGCCTGGTCTAATAGACCCACCAGGACACCTGGAGGCAGGTAAGCCACACTCTGGGCAGACAGGCACATGCTGCTCTGAGGCACCCATAGCACTGTCCTCGGGAGCTTGAGCACACTCCTCCTGGCCTCAGCTCTGTGCCCTCCTAGATGAATGGGGCACTGCTGGGGCAAGTGTGGGGCATCATCTCTGCTGGCATTCACAGTGATGTCCTGCAGAAAATCTAGAGTGGCTGGAGAGACCACCAGGGATGCAGCGAAGGACATGGGCTCTTTGTGCCTTGTTGACATCTCTGCACACAGGCCACACTCACCTCTGGCTCCTGCGCCAGGGTACTCAGATGCTCAAGACTCCCAAATGGCAGAGAGGGGAGAGCTGCAGCCCAGCCACACTCCACCCTGCTTGCTGGCTGTGCTCAACCAGTGCCTCCTGATGCAAGAGGTCTGGTGGCCAGGTCCAGATGGAGGTGACCATGCTAGGCTATCTCCCTGCACCCCACAGTGGCCCTGGCCCAATGACCCTGGCCCTCCTCCAGTTTTGTCTTCCTCAAATCCTACCACCACCCTGCAAGCCAAGCTCTCCCTCTTGGTGGAAAGTCCAAGGACCAGAGTTCTGGAGGGTCCCAGAACTTAGAAGAGTCACTGGCCTGCGTGGAGTGCTTAGTGAAGATTGTTAAGAGGGAGGGACAGAGGGACAGAGAAGCAGGAAAGAGGAAGAGAGCATGGGACAGCTGCTGCTCTTCATGGGAGGAGCCCAGAGCAGCTGCCACGACACAGATGTCAATCCATTCCAGGCAAATCCAAGATTGTTGACTGTACCAGGGGCTCCAGCAAGCAATTTCAGGCAGAAGTGTTTTTCCACCAAGGTACATAATGACTCATGCTGAGAATGTAATTAAAATATTGTGGTAGTTTAAAAATAATACTCTATTAGGATAATACACCAAAATGGCTAATTCAGAAGGAGTGCTTCCTGCCCTGATTGCATGTGGCTGACGGTACATCAAATGCTTTCATCTGAGCACCACGCTTCACAGAAACGCTTTGCTGGGATGTGTACTGGATTCCAGGTGGCTGACATTTGAGAATTTATATACCCCCAGAAGCATCTGAGCAGTGTCTCAAGTTGACTCGGGTTTTGAAGTCCGGGCCTTGAGACTCAGCGAAACTCCTCAAAATGCCCTTTCTGGACAGTCCCAGCAAGGGTGGGGCTGAGCCCTTCCTGGAAGCCTCTGCCTCTGTCCTGTGGGCTGGGCAGAACAGGATTCCAGATTATGAAGGATGCTGAGCCCTGATCTGCCAGGGAGGAGGGCCAGTGTGGTCCTGGCCAGCAGAGCATGTGAACACCCAGATCTGCCTCCATCTCAGGGAAGATGAGACTCTGTCCTCATCAGTAAGGACCGGCATTCTTCCCTTGTTACAGGGTCTTGGAACTGTGATTCCACACCAGCACTAACAGTTGTCATGGACATGAGAACTGCCTTCTCCAGGTCCTCTGGCTCCCTGTGTACCCTCCTTACAGGAATGCCAATCAGACCACAGCAGACCCACCTGTTCCAGTATAACCTCACCTTAGCTCACCAAGTCCCACGTTTTTGATTTTCTGAACTTTTCAGTGAAATGGACACAGGTACATTAAAATAAATTAGAAATCATAATCCAAAGCTTATTACATCTTTTATTATTGTTAGTACTATTAATGAAGCCAATGAAATTAAGGGATATTATGACTATTCATTCACCTATTTTCCTCAAAAGAATTGAACTCTGAAAACATAAATAGTTCTTTCAAAGTAACGTACATGGTATATTTATTGCTCAACATGCAACAAAATGGATAACAGGACATAATGGGCTAACTTTATCAGTTATATCTGCAGCCACCCTATCACCCACATTGGCAAAGAAGGTAGGCATGGTCCCTACCAGGTGAAACAGGAACTAAAGCCCATCTCATGCTCCAGTAGGTCAGACTAGCTGTGGAAAGACCAGGCCGGGCTGGCTCCACCTCCATCTGGAAACTCTGAGAAACATTGCAGCTTCCTGGGCCCCATGCCCACACAAGGAGGCGAGGAGCAGCCTGGGCACTGCATCCAACCAGCCCAACAGGGAGTGAGCTGCATGGGAGTAGCCTGGAGATCTGGCCCTGTGGCATGCCATGACCTCCCCAGGACAGGAGGACAGGGTACCAGTTTCCTGGGCCGCTGCTATAAAGCTCTGGAGAAGGTGGCTTAAACAACAGGATAGGGCTGGTACTTCCATCCCAGATGATGAGAAGCAGTATGTGGTGTGGATGGAAAGGGGCCTTGTGTGGTCAGAGGTGCATGCCAGGGGACAGAGGGAGGGAACCTTGGGGCTGGGCCCAGGTCTGAGGCTCAGCAGGTGCAGAGCTAGTGGGGCAGATCCTGGCTTGCTGAAGTCAGGGGAAGGGCAGGTTCTAGGTGAGAAGTGACCTCTGTGATGGTTTCCGCCCAGGCACTTCATGTCCAGAGGATGGAAACAGGTGGCAAAATCACAGCTTTGAAGCTGAAGGGTCACTTGTAAACTGTTGGCACTGTCCCCATCCCAGTTGGCCCCACACCTGCTGAGCCCTCTTCAGGCCAACCAGCAGCCTTCTCTGTTTCTCCTCCCTGTGTGTCCGGTCTTACTGCTTGGCCTCCCTTGCAAACACCACGACCCAACCTGACTGACACTCCAGGTCTCCCACACAGGGCAGAGGCTGCTGGGAACTGGGCAGGCTCCTTGTTTCTGGAAAAAAAATAAACAAAGGGCAGCCTGCATGTGGCCAGGCTGAGCAACCAAAGACCAGGGCACCCTGGACTTGGCTGCTGCTTTGCTGGTAGAAATGGCTTCTTTTTATTTTCAATTTGTCTGCTTTGCTTTGGAAGTAGGATTTCTCATGTCTTGATTTGAAGGTGAGTGTAGAAAGAAGGAGAACACTGAGGTGAGAAAGGATGGAGGGCAGTGTGCCACCGGCCGGGACTGCTGGGCACTAGGAACACTGAGCCCAGAGTGGCCCTTCTGAGTGGGCTGTGCTCAGGGTTCCAGCAGGTGCCTTCAGAGAAACCAGCAGGAAGGGCTCTCTGCACTGCAGGATTGGCTTGGGATACACCTGTGTGTATCTTTTCAGCATGGCGTGAAAAGAGAATTTTAGGTGTAATGGCAGCCCTGGTCCAGAATCCTTCACTTTTGAAACAGGCATTTCTGCATAGAAGCCAGGTTTCCTGACCAGCAAGCTGCTCTTTTCCCCATGGAAGGGACATCCCCTTGAACCTGGAGGCAGCTGGAACAATTGTGCTGTTGCGTGGTGGCAGGGGAAACCGTGGGAACAGCTGCAGAGAAGGGCTCAAGAAGGGCCTGGGCCCTGTGCTGAGGACAGGGTGGGTGAGCCCTGCCTGGAGCTGGTGCCAGGGCTGCCTGCCCCTCCAGGCCTGCACTCCTCTCGCTCCAGAGAAAAGGCCCGGCCCATGCAGGAGCAGAGGGCCTGGGCCAGCTGCCTGCTCCTTACCACACATCACAGTGACGGCATCACTGCCATCACCATGGTCACTACTGTCACCACCGAGTAGCTCCTGTGCTGGGCACACTGACCCTCACCAGCCCAGGCAGCAGTGAATGAGATTCTCACTTCACTAGAGGAGAAGAGCTTCACCATGGAAGGAACTCCCCTGGAGCCCACAGCAAACTCAAGCCAGGAATCCCCAGGGGAAGTGGAGTCTCCCCTTCTCCTGGAGCTCCAGCCAGCCCCCTGCCCTGTCCCTCTGTCTCTCCTCCCCTGAGTTCCCACCTCCCCCGAGTTCCCACCATTTGTGCATCTTCCTGGGCCCTTTATGAGTGACAAATGGAGATTTTAATGCACATTTTAATATTTATTTTGCCTCTCCCATAAGTGATGTTGCCTGTTCTTGATTCAAAACACAGGTGAATCAGAGGCTTATATTTCTCTTTTGAAAAGTATTTCATCCTTAAAATATAAATCTTTATTCTTTTTCTGTGGACCGTGGAGCCCAGCTAGAATGCAGGTGGGCTGAGCTTCCACAAACACACAGTCTTCTGATCTGAGTGTGTGAGTCACAGCACAATGCATTGGCTATCGTCTGTCCTTAGAGACTGGACCACAGCTGGGAAAGCAGGCCCACAAGCCTCCCCAGGAGGCACCATGCCCTTGCCAGCTTACCTGCTGAGGAGCCATTGGAGAGATATTTTCACCAGCTGTGTGCTGGTCCCTTGGTAACTCAGTGATTCTCTCAACTTCCTGGTGAGGTGGGTGCTACTGTTCCTATTTCACAGATGAGGACATGGGGCAACTTGCCCCAACCCCTCTCTTTAGGCCCTGTTGCTTTGGCCTCCAGGCCTGCCCACCAGGGAGAGCAGAGAGGAAGCCTAGTCTCATCCCAGAAGCCTGGGGAAAAGTGGAAGACTGGATCCACCTGTGCAGTTTCATCCATCGGCTGGAAGGAGCAGCACCACTTTGAGCCACTTGGAGAAACCACTGGAAATTCCCTAATGAGAGGCAAGTGGTCAAGGCCTCTATCTCCACAGAAGACCAGAGATTCCTTCAGTCTGCTCAGCTCTTGGTAGAAAAGGACCTGAAACATGCATAGCCATCAGATAATTCAGCCATTCATACCTGTCAGAAATGGTGCCACAATGCCATCCTGCAGCACCAGCCAGGCACACTGAGAAGGCCACAGCCCACACCGCCTCCACTCTGCCTTCCCTCCTCGGCCTGCAGGGAGGGCCCTTCCTGTTCCATTCTATCTCCCTGGGTTTCTGCTGCCCTTCCTTGCATGTCTCTTATGGACCTGACGTCCCCTTGCCTCCAGCCTCTCCGAAGTTGTTTCTGGCCACAGAGCATGGCCCAGGGCCCACTCCTCACCCTAGTCACTGCCTCTGCCCCTGGTGGGACTGGCGCTGTGGTCAGTGCACAGGCTGCAGAAGTGCTTTGCTCTATTCCTGCCATTGTGAGGGCTCGCTCTCATGGTTCAGTCTTCCTTGCCTGCTCTTGGCAGGCCATGCTGTCCCCTCCTGCTCCTGCTTGGCCCTGCTGCTAGTGACAGGCTCCTTCCAGGTGCTCATGCTCCCACCTGCTTCATGAGAGGAACATTGACCTTCTCCTGGACATGGCACTCCCTGCCCTGGTAGGCCTCAGGTGAGCTGGTCCACTTGGGCTGCGTGTGCCAATCTACCATGCCCGTGGCCTCTGCCACATGGAGTCCCTGCTGACTCTCCTTGGCACTTGCACTTGCCACTCTGATGGCCGTCCTGCAATTTCAGCCAGGTGGGTTTCCCGTGCTTACCGGCTCCTCCCAGGCTGCCTTCCCCCTGGTGCTTCCTCGAGTGTCTGCCCAGAAGAGTACTCTGAACGCTGAGCACTGGCAGGTGGCCTCTGCTCAGTTTCTCCTCCCAAATGGGTGGGAGTCTTGGATTGCACTCCTCCCTGCATTGGCAGCAGGTACCACTCTAGAACTTTCTGACTTTCAAATTCTGTTAGCAAGGAGAAACTCAAGGCCCCTCAAGGTGCCCTCCTGTGTTACTCACTTCCTCCTTAGCTCTGAATGCCCTTGGAGTTTCTCTCTTTCTTCCTGGAGAGCCTGGCAGGGCTCCGCTGGCCTAGCTCCCCAGATTGGAGGCTCATCTCCAGCTCCATGTGTCTCTCATCCTCCCTCTGGCTCCTGCTCATCCCAGCAGCCCTGGCCATGGTCCCCAGCCTCTTCTCCCACTCCCTGCATTCTTGGGCATGTCATCCTTGGAACAAAGACTTCAATAAGAGACTTTGGGCACTCCAGATGCAAACCACAACAGGCCACATGAGCCAGCCTGCCTCCTCTGCCTGTGAGTCCCAGTGGGTCCCAGCATGCTACACTTCTAGCCCCCACCACCCAGGTGGGCCTGCCTCCTGGTCAGGAGCCTTATCCCAGGGCTGTGGTTTGTGTCCTCCTCCCTTTGGACTCTGCTCCGTCCTCCTAGTCCAGAATTCAAGGGACAGGTTGGCATGCTGACAAGTCCTCCTCTGACTACTCAGGGACTTCTGTCAGGAACAGGGTCAGCACCAAGAGTTCCCCAGATCTGCCTTTAGGGCAGCATACCCCAGACCCCCCTCACCCTTGCTTCCCTCTCCTGCATTACCAGCAAGTTCTCTTCTGGCACTGGACTGTCCATTCCTGGGAACAGACTGGTCCTCCCTGCAGAATCCCTGTGCAGACAGGCTCTGCCTTCCAAGCGCTAAAACCACCAGCGATTGAAGGACTTACAAAGGAGCTAACAGCAGTGATGACTTGGAATTTCCTCCGTGGCCTCCTTCATCAAGCCCAGCACTGTAAATGCCAGGGACAGCACTTGGCCTGAAAACACAGATGGAGGGGCTAGAGGGAACACCTTCCTGGGTCCCAGGGCAGGGGGCTCTGTGGCTCACAACCATGCAGCTTTGAAGGAAGGCACCCCCAGTGCCCTGCCTGTGTGAGCTCAGGTCCCTGTGTGGTGGAGCTGGGGGCCTGACAGGTTGAGCTGGGGCAGCCTCCACAGACCTCAACAGCCAGTCCTTGTGACCACACCAGGAAAACACCAGTGAAACACAGAGCTACATATGGCATAGGGATGGCATGGCCCTTCTCAGAGCACCTTGAAAAGAGGATGGCGCATGCTCACAGGCTGGAGTTTTTAAGGAAACTGAGTCCTTTGTTCACACCTTGATTTCCTTTTCTCCCCTAGACCAGTTCATTACCTTTTGGATAGCACCAGCAGGCTCCTCCGTGGGGGCCTGGGCACTGGTTGACAGGTGGTTGTGATGCAGCTGGTTGCTGGGGAAATGCTGGGACTTATCTGAAAAGCACGGTGCCCCTGAGGGGTCATCAGTAGCCGCAGCTGCCGGGCTTGAAGTACCAGACCCCACTTTTCCCATAATTCTCTACTTTAGTTAGGTCCAGGATTTTAAGTAATAAGTCCCTCGAGGGATTACAGTTCTCTGCAGCCTGGGGTGGACTGTGCACTCTGATCTCACCCCCCAGATCTCACCCATTCGGATCAGGTTCCCACGGTATCAGCTGTGTGGCTCCTGCACTCTTCTGGGTGCACAGGCCCGATGTCCCTTCACTGTCCCTTCCCTCCACCCACCTGTTCCTAGCTGACTAATCTACCTACCACCTGGAGCAGGGCTGCCTGGCCAGGCCCACACTCTGCAGAGCTGGGGAGCGCCCCTGGCCTCCCTTTACATATAGAGTGATGAGAGAGCCAGGTGGTTTCATCGTGTCCACATGAACCCAGGCAGTCTGGGATTAGACAGACTGGCCCTGCTCACCCACCACTTCCTGAAGCCTCTATAAATAACAGGAAGTGATCTTTTTTAAAGGACACAAACTCAGCTGGGCACAGTGGTACACACCTGTAACCCCAGATGGCAAGTTCAGGGTCAGCCTGGCTAACTTTGTAAGTCCCTGTCTCAACATAAAAGGGGCTGTGGTTGTAACTCAGAGGCAGAGTGATCACCAAATCCCAATGACCAAAAAAAAAAAAAAAAAAAAGGGAAAAGAAAAAAAGACACAAACTCAAGGCAGAAAAAAGGGGGCAGGGTGGAGTGGGCAGTGGGAACCAAGCTTTGGAAACTGGAGGCAGATCATGGGGTGGGCAGCTGGGAGCCGAGCTGACCTTGGGTGAGCCAGAAACAAATTCATCTGTGGATTCCAAGGAGGGTCAGTGTGGAAGCTGGGGCACGGGCACCCAGCAGAAGGATTGACTGGAGGTCTACCTCAGAGGCAGGTAGGTCCCCAGGTGCTCACCCTCCCCAGGTGAATGACTACACCCACCCCAGCCCAAGGCTGTGGGATGGAGAAGTGGCCTCTGACCCAGTCCAGGTAGAGGCCAGGCCACAGAGTGTGGAAAGGAGACTTCCTTCCCCTGGAACCTCCCTGGGCACTCATGTCTCTGGCAGAACATTGGAGGGCCCCTTTCTTGGGAAGCTGGCAGGCCCAAGAGGAAAGACTTCAGATGCTTCTGGAGATCCCACAGTGACCAGAGAGCAGGATCATGATGAGACCGACAGGAGGTCCTCGACAGGACATTTGAAGCCCAGGAGACAAAGGAAGGTGGCCTCCAAAATTTTGTGGGGAAAATGATTTCCTGTTAGATTTTTAACCCAAACTCTCAACAAAACAAAATCATAATCAAACATAAAATTGCTCAAAAAATGTTTCTCAGAAATGCGTGGGCTCCTTTCACTTAGCATATTTCATGATAGGGGTGGGGCACTAGGGAAGAATAGGGTTACTTTATATTAGGTACAGGGGAGTGGGGAGGGATGGGTGGAGGGTAAGAGGACAGCAGAGTGAAAGAGACATCACTACCTGCATGACTACAACATGTACCATCAGAAAAATGAGAGATTAACTGCATTTACGTATGATCTATCAAAATGCACAAATGCATTCTACTGTCATGCACAATTAGAACAAATAAAAAAAGAACAAAGAGAGGCGTGGGCTCCTTGGAGGTTCATGAGCCCAGAGAGACAACGACATGGGGTTCAGGAAGCTGAGAGAAGCGGCCAGGAGTGAGGGGTCAGAGGGGTAGGTGGGAGGAGGCCGCAGGACGACGGCCTCCTGGGAGATCTGGAGAGGACACTCACACCTGGGGGCGGGGCTGGGAACCACTGCTGTCCTGAGTCCAGGGTGTGTGGAAGGGGGGTTCCTTGCTGTTCCCCACTGAGCCCACAGCCCTAGGTCTGCTTGCCCACTGGCTTGGCCCCATCACCCGTGTTGAGGCCCCTTGCCCATGTGGAGACCAGCTGCTACCTCCCACCCTCCCCTGTGTGAGGTCAGGAGCTGGTCAGGCATGCTGCTCACAGTGTGGACATGCAGAAGCCACCATGGGTTTCAAGCCAGTTCCCTGGGTTTGGACACGTGGGCCTCTGGGTAGGCACTGTGTTCATGTTCTCTCCTCACCTTGCACAGTGTGAATACATAACAGATAAAATACATTTGGAGTGTAAAGGAAGAATTGGCGGGTGCTGAGGTTCTCATTCTGTTGGGGAACACCCTGTGGAAGCATGACATCGTGCTGGGCTTCTGGCACTTCCTGCCTTCTCTGTCACTCATAGAGGTGAGGAGCATCAATGATCCAGGACCAGAAACAGTTGTCCTTCTTCAGAAAAATAAATGGTTGACTTTTGCCTCGGTACCTGGTTGTCCCTCTTCCCTGACTCCATGGAAGTGGCAGCAATGTGGGTGTGGCGGGCCAGGCGAGGGAGGGCCGCCTCCAGCGCAGGCTGGTACCCTCGGGTCTGGACTGGGCAGCAGGAGGAGCCTCCCTGGCCAGCCTCTCGCTCCTGCCACGTTCCACCTTCCTTGTCTGAGGAGAGATTCCTCCCCACAGCTCTGAGCATTCATGCTCCATTTGACGCTCCCTGAAGAGATATCTAACTGGAAAGCTCATTTCCCTCTGCTTCTGCCCTGAGAGACAATGATGGTATTGGAGGCCCCGCTCTGCCTTTGAGCTTCCACCTCACACAGCAGAGGGCTGCACAGGAGCCCCGCATGAGTCTGAGGACACCTGAGGCTGTGGCTCCAGTGCCCAGGGGCAGCAGCTGGGGCACCTGGGACCTGCCCCCACTGGAGTTGAAACCTGTCTTCACTGTCACTTGAAGGTGGAGCCCAAAACTCAGAGAGGTGGAACTACTTGCCCAAAGCCATAAAACTGATGCTGGAAGAGAGGCCTGGAACCTCTCAGTGCCTGGTCCAAGTGCACTGAGGACTCTGCTTGCTTGTTTACCAGCTTTCCCCATGCAGTGACCCTGTGGCCTTGGAAGGTCCCCTGGACCCTCCTGTGTTTAAGGGTACACTGTCCTATTTACTGGGAAAGTACATGAGAGAGACCTGGAAGCACCCAGAACAGCCAGACACAGAGGAGGCACAGGGGTGCCATCCTTCCTGTTTTCCTTATCCTCTGAGAGAAACCTTTTTGCTCTGTGTGACTGGAAATTGGAACGTCTGCAGGACACACAGGAATTCTAAAGACAAGGGAGAGGGAACAAGGCTCAGGGAGCACCTGGTATCCTCCCACGCCTCTTCCAGTCCCAAATCTGAAAATTACTTTTGCTGAGAGGAGGGAACAGGCCAGGGAGGCCTCCCCTCTGGTTTCCTGAGATGGCACACCTCAGAGATGGCCCACTTGAGCAAATTCAGATGGGTCCGGGAAGTCCCTCTGCAGAGGCTGCATGGTTTGACCTGGGGGCTTGGGCTTGCCTCCTCTGCCAGACAAGCAGGACCTTCTATTCTTGCAGTGTCCTCATGGACCTGGTCCTGGAGTGACAGGGACAGGCATCCAGGGACTGCAGCAAGGAGTGTCACAGGCAGTGACCCCAGCACGCCATGAGGTTCAACCAGCCTGGGGTCAGCCAGGTCCCCAGAGCCCCAGAGGGCATGGCTTTCTCCCCAGCTACCTGAGCTACATGAGCAGCTGCCCTATGACCTTGTCTCTGCTGGCCAGGGCGGGCTTCTCCTGGCTGTGGTCTGGCCTTCTCTGCAGGGCTGCAGGGGTGAGGGTGGAAGAGACCCAATCCTGGTTGTGTCTGTGTTCAGGCCAAGTGAGTCACATCAGTCTGATGTGAAAACTGATGCAACAGCACACACCATGGGTGTGAACTGGGCATGCACCTTGGACCCTGGGGCACCGCTAAAGGCCAAGAGGAGTTCTCATGTGTGTGATGACACAGACCTGAGCCCAGGTGGCAGACTGAGCCCTGGAACCTGGTCCGGGAGGCTCAGCCCTGTTTCCAGCAGGCTTGGTCTGAATGCTTGGTCCCTCAAGCATCCCACTGTGGGTTCTGTTCCTGCAGGAACCTGTGACCCAGCTGAAGGCAGCATGGCAGGAGTGTGTGCACAAAGCAGCGTGGGTCCTCCTGGGTGCCTCTGAGTTCACTGTTGCTCCCAGCTTTGCAGTGGGCAGACTCCACCACCACACACCGCAGTTCCACCTGGAGGCAGGGCTCCCCACTGCCCCATCCCTGCACAAGGTGAGGCCCTCAGACTGCAGACCGTCAACCCTGCAGGGTTTGCTGAGGCCCAGCAGGATGCAGGTTGGGGTCCTGGAGGGTGTGTTGCTCAGGAAAGCAGGCCATACTGACCACTGCTGACCTGGGAACCCTGCATGGGAACCCCACCCAGGCCTTTCTAGAGGGGTGAGGACAGCAGGGGAGGGGCAGAGATCACATGTGTCCAGAAATAGCCTCAGACACTCCAGCATGTTGGCTTTGGTCTCCTCCTGGTGGAGTCAGAAGCCCTGGCCCTGTGGGTTAGCGAGGCTTCCCACCAGTCCATCTGCTGTCCCATGACCCGTGCAGCCTCAGGGCACCCATCTGGGTCATCTGGACTTTTGTGAAGGATGCGTGTTCAATTAAGCCCATGCTGTCTGTCCTGGTGCTCCCTGGGTGGCACAAGAGGTAGCTCTTGAGGGCTCTGCTGAAGCACCCTCCTGCAGAAGGTGCAGATGTCTGCCCAGCTGGGCGGGGTGGCAGTGTGTGTCGCAGGGAGGTGCTCAGAGCTTCTCCACCACAGGGCCCTGAATAGGGTCCCAGGGGCTAGTCTCCACTCAGTCCCAACCCACAGGCCCGTGGGAGGGAGGGCAATCTGACCGTGCTGAGGAGAAGAGCCAGGGCCGCCACTGCCTAGCTCAGGCCTCCTCCTGGCCTGCTTTCTTCCTGCTGTCATTGTAGACAGGGGACACTGCAGCCTGCTCAAGGGCCTCTGGAGGGCAGGAGCCACCACTGTCCTGTGGGTCTGGTCACCAAGGATGTGCTGCATAAACAAATATGGAAAGATGAAGGGTGAGTGGAGAAGTGTTGCTCTGGTTTTCTGTAGAGCAGCCTGTGGCCACGTGAAACACCATCTGTAGACCTGTGCTCAGCATCTCCCAAGAATGGCAGACAGGAAGCAGAGATGGTGAGGTGCCTTCCTGGCTGGGAGAGCCATGGCCAGGGGCCCTGGAAGTCTTTGTCCCCCAGTATGACGCCTCCCTGCTGCTGTCCTGAGATTCTGGACCATGCAGGGCAGAAGAGTGAAGTTGGCCAAGGTGGGAGGCAGGTATACGTGTTTTGGAAAAGTCTCCTGTGGAATTACTATGGCATCACCAGCCCAGCAGAGAACCACAGCAGCCAGCAAATCCAGCAGACCCTCCATGGCCCCAGCCCCAGTTCTTAGATAGACTCGGCAGTCTTCACTGACTAGTATCCCTTTTCCCAGGAATTGGAGGCCTAGTACCTCCTGCCCCAGGAAGCAGAGGCCCAGTGCCTCTTGTCCCAGGAAATAGAGGTCCAGTACCTCCTGTCCCAGGAAATAGAGGTCTAGTACCTCCTGTCCCAGGAAGTAGAGGCCCAGTGCCTCCTGTCCCAGAAAATAGAGATCCAGTACCTCCTGTCCCAGGAAGCAGAGGCCCATTACTTTCTGTCCCAGGAAGTAGAGGCCCAGTACCTCCTGTCCCAGGAAGCAGAGGTCTGTTGACTACAGCATTAAGACACAGACAGAGCAGGAACCAGACTGGTTTATGTAATCTGAGGTCCTCTGCTTTGGGCTGAACTGGACACAGAGGCTTCTCATCCAGGCTGTTGCAAGGGTGCTGTGCTCTCTCTCTATTCATGCTGCTCAGTCATGTGTGCACACTAGTCACTTGAGGAATAGGTTATTTTACAATACAGCCAGAGTCTGAATGTGGCCATGGTGATGTTTGGGGCTGGGGTGCTTCTCTTGTCCAGACTACTCTGGTCACATCTGCTAATGGGAACAGGAAGTTTCCAGATCATTCATGGGGTAGCAGGAGTTCAGCCAGATGTCCTCACCTGATAGGAGGCCACACTGCCCATGTGTCTGTGTGCAGCTCACAGGAACCAGCTCAGCCTGGCCTGGAAATGTCTCCATATTCCCCACCCCCACACCTTTCTTTAGAAAGTGCCAGATGCCACCTCACCTGCCGTGCTGTCTAGCACTAGTGCCCCCAGCCTGGCTGGCCCTGAGCTTTCGGCTCTCCCGTATCCTCCTTCACCTTCTGCCACATGACTGTCCCTGGCCTTGGCCTGAAGCAGAGGCTGCGCTGCTCAGCTGTGCATGCTCCCTACAACCATGTTGTGGCCTCCCGCCAAGCCTCAGCCCTGCCTTTTCCACCACCCCCACCTCCAGGGTCCTCTGAGGACCTGGCCCCTCCCACAGAGATCAGAGACCACCCCTCCCTGCACAAATGTTGTTGCCCCTGGTTTCAAATCCTGCAGGGGCATCACATTCCACTCAGATTAAGTGCCAGAGTCTGCAGCGTGGCCTGTGGGGCCCTGCCGGGTCAGCACAACTGCTTCTCTCCTCCGCTTCCTGTTCTCTCCGTGCACCACTGGTTACAAACCTCCAGCCAGGGAGAGCTCAGCCCTGAGCCCAGCCCAGGCTGCTGTCCTGTGAGGGAGGCCCTCTGCAGCCTCCCCATAAGCAGTGCACACAGCCCTGCACCCACCTCCCTGCTTTGCTGCTCTCTGGGGCTTGCCCCAGCTGCGTCCTGGACACAGACCTCCTGTGGGTTCATCTGCTGTCTGCCTCTTGTAGAACACAATGCATTCACCATGTCAACTGCCTCAACATGTGTCCCCCACCTGGACCCGTCATCACCCTGACACTGGGTGGGCCCTCAGTAAAGAGCTTGTTCCAGGAGTTCTCTCTCTCATCTTCCAGGTGACATGCCAGCCACCACCAGGAGCCGCTGCTGTGCTGAGGGTCAGGGATGGAGCAGGGGATGGCCCCATGTGGGTGGACATGTGAGGAGGGCAGGGGAAGGCTGCCTGTCCTGTAGCCGGTTAGGGGACAGTCCACTGGAACCTGGAAGTCAGTCCCCATTGGCTCCCCTAGACTCAGTGGAGGACTGAGATCTGCAGGGTGGGCAGGACAGCACCACCCACCAGCCTCCACTGTCCCTCCAGCCACAGGAACATTGAAGTTGGTGAATCTGTGGACATGCAGGAAACTTAACCTGCCAATACTAGTCACAGGAGGAGCAAGGAGCCTGGCCTAGGGGACTCTGCTGTCAGACAAGAAATCCCAACCACAGAACAATGGAGGATCCCACCTGACAATGTCACTCCTCACAAATGCTTGAGGGACATAACCCTCGGTGCTGACGAGAGCCAAGTTCATGTTTTGGGCTCAAAGGCCATGGTGGGTGGTGACTGCAGGTGCTGTAGCCATGGGAAAGCTGACTTCTCCAAAGCTGTAGAGTGGATGCTCGCGTTTTGGCACACGTCACATTTGGCGATGGCACTGGCTGCAGGACGCAGTGCTCATGGCCAGGTGGGTCAGGAGAGCTGGCACTGGGCCACCCCACGCCACAGTCATGGGTTACCTGGCCCCCTGCAGTCAGCCACTGCATGTTCACAGGTGAGCCAGCTATTCCCACAGATCAGGGCAGTCACTTCCTGCTTCTGTTTCTGTCTGTGCTCAGTCCTGTGGTGTCTTCTGAGCACCGGTTGATAAACATTCTCCAGCACGCCACTGCCAGCACCCGACCCTCATCCCCGGGCCTGCAGGGGCTCTGCTTGGTTCCCACGTCTCCAGCCCTGCAGGGACGTGAAGAGGAAGGGGCCATGTGGAGGCAGGCTCCCTGAAATGACGTGGCTTTGGCAGTGGACTGAGGAACAGCCAGCTCACCTCTATCCCCCAAGGGTGCTGCTTTCCCTGCCCTTGTGCCGATGCAGGAAGCACTCAGGCACAGGCAGGGCCCAGCAGGGAAGGTTCAGGTACAGGATCCTTTCTCATTAGAATGTGGGAATTCAGAGCTGAGATGACTTCCAAGAGGACACTGGCAAAAACCAGACTGTCCTGTGCCAGGGCACCCTGCTCCCACCAAGCCACGGTAGCAATCTTCTCATAGTAGCAGAAACTTCGTCTCCCAATTACTCAAAATCATCTCTGGATGATAAGCATACAATATAAGTATTTTATAGGTGTAATTCAATTAATCTCCAAAATAAAAATATCTGTTGGATGCGTGTAAACATACTGGTTAAATTGTACGTCTTCATTCCTTCCACTTCAATGACAGAGACTGTGAAGAATAGACTATAAAAATTGCACCAAAGAGCTTATTCTTTTTTATCGCCTGTCAAATTATTGTTGCAATGCCCATGACTGGTGGCAGAACACTGGGGTTCAATGCTAGCTGGCCATGTAGCTTCACGTGTGCATTGGCAATGAGTTCAGGTAATGTACCAGAAAACACTGCAGGAAAACACTAAGTTCCTCAATATATATCAGCAGATGCCATGTTTACCAATGAGAAGTGAGGGTGTTTCTAAACAGTTTGTTAACTCCAAGTCCTGGCCAGACTGCAAGAAGTCTTCTCTGGCTTGTGTGGGAACCAGGGGCCATGGTGGGGAAGCATTGGGCTGCTCCATTCAAGCCCAGAGCTCCTGGGAGATGTCCTAGATCATGTGTCCTTGATCTCAGGACCACCTGTGATTTACTGTTTGGGCCGCTGCAACTTTCCTAACACCAGGTCAACCAAGGGCAGTGTCCCCTCTCTCCTCGTGGCCTGTCAGGCATGCCAGCATGGAAGGCCACCTCTGTTCCCGGTCACCCTTCAGCTGGTCCTTCTCAGGGAGATTGGGGGCTGAGTTGGAAGGCATTTCAGGTTGTTGAGCAGAGAGCTGGTGTAACTTAATTTATCCTGCCTATAAAAATAAAATCAAGAGAAGAACAAGATCTGTTGCTATCGGCCTTCGATGACACTGTCATTCAAACATTTTATTATCTTATTATTGAACAGCATCTCCCACAAGAGCCTCTTAGGAAAAGGGTTCTTCATTGTTTTATTTTTAAAGGATCAAAATATTGCTAATTGCCTTTATATTGATCTGTGTCTTGTGGGGGTACATCTGCTTGTGTAATTGACCCATGAGACAGCATTTTAAAAGAAATGGACAACATCTGAATTAAACACTATCCCATAAGGACATCAGCAAATGCAATGAATTGGTAGTGATGGATTCTCTTTTTCTCATCTCAAGTTCAAAAGGGATATTATTGTGCTATATCAATGAAAAAGAAAACATATGAAATTAACATTAAATTTTTGACTTATAAAAATCAATTTTTCTGAGTCACAGGATGACTGTGCTTATTCCACATGGTTTCCTGCCCCTGTGGTGGAGAGTTGTATGGAGCAATAACTCAAAAAAAAGATCCACTACCCCCCCCCCCAATTTTTGTACTGTCCAATGAGGAAATCACTTGCCATGTGTGGCTTTTTAAATTTAAATTGAATTTAATTTATTTGTGATCAAATAAAATTCAAAACTCAGTTCTTCTCCACATTAGGAGCCACCACAGGGGATTCAGGGCCAACACAGTGTGTGGGGCAGATGGACATGTCCATCACAAAGGGACACTGGCTTCGCTGTCTCAGTAGATCAGGCTGTTTCTAGGGCTCATCACAGCAGAATCAGGGTCTGCCCAAAACTCTGACTGTCCCTTAGCAAGTCGGCCTTGTATGTACGCAGCATACTCCTATTTCAAACAGTTTTTGTGATTGTGAAAATTGTCATTTTTGATGCCTTGAGAGAACATTTATATTTATATAAATATGTTTTCAAACTTGGCCTTAGAAAGGACTATGACTTTGAGCCCCATGAACTATTCAGAGGTCCCCAGGACCCCGTGTCCCAAGACACCCTGTGCAATCTCCACAGGACACTGGCAGACCCCATCACCAGCAGGAAGGGTCTTCCATGGGGAGGCTTCTCCATTTTCAGCTCTGGAAGGACAGCTGATTTAGGAAACAAAGCTACTCTCATTCAGAGGAACAACAGCCTGTGGGTCACCTCCCCAGGCCTCTGGGGGTTTTAGGTTATTGTAGTGGGGCCCTGCTGGACCAGAACCCAGAACCAGGTCAGCAGGAGGACTTGGAGCTGCCTGTGGTTTTGAGGATGACAGGTGAGAGGCAAGAACTGCTTCAACTGGTACCTGTCCAACTCCCTCCTGGACCTTGGAGTCCTCTGTGTGACCTGCAGGCCTCTGAGTCTGGGGTGCTAGCCATCCTGGGTGCTGTCTCTGAGGCATGACTCACTGTATGATTGAAAAGTGCCTGCCGTGCCCCAGGGGCCACGGCCACAGTCCCCTTCCTGCTGGGCACTCTTGTGTTCAATCCCTCCTGCAGCCCCAAGCCCCAGGTGGGATATGAATTATGAAGACTCCAGCAGAAGCCTGGAGCAAATGCCCATGGTGAGCAAATGCCCATGGTGAGCAAATGCCCAGTGTGGGGCCCAGGGGCCTCGCCTCCTCCCTCTGACCTGCACTGGCCTATTGGTGTCTCTGTGAGACTGGCTGGCCTTTCTGACTCCACTGACCCAGGGGGAGTGTCTGACATGGCTCCGTCAATTACCTAGAAAAATGTTAAAATATGTGTGGACATATAAATTTCTATTAATATGACAAACAACTATTTTAACCTGAGCAGAACTGTTGGCATGCTTGGAGTACTAAGAACTAAGTAAGAACCCCATGCCTGACCCAGGGAGTTTGGAAAGGTGGGGAAAGTTCTCATTGGGGCCCTGAGGAAGCCATCTACACACACCTTGGGTATTTAAGATGTAAACTTACCTGAAAAAGCACAATTTTGGAACTAAAGCTTTATCTCCTACTCAGCATCACGATGGTTCCTGACCACTTAGAAGCAGTCAGATCCACCCGAAGTCCCTTGGTCTGAACAGGTCTGCAGAAAGCAGGGCCAGTGTGGGCTGGCTGGGCTCCCCTCTGCAGGCTGTCCTGGCTCCTCTGTGGGTGTTGGGGGTCAGGCTCCTGTCTGGCTTGCCCCGGGGTGGGGCAGTCCTCCCTGGCCCAGGAAGCAGAGCTTGCTGGAGTGTGTGGTTGGAAAGCCATCAGGAACAGTTTCCAGATTGAGATTAGACTTGTTCACAAAAGGGCAGCAAGGATAATGGGGCTCTGCCCCATTCTGCATCCGATTACATGCAAAGTGCGTCCTTTGTGACCCTCTGTCCTCAGGGGTGGGGAAGCCAAGCTGTACCACATGGCAAAGTTGTTTGCTGTGGACACAATTCTGAGAAGAAAGTAGAAACAGAGGATTACTGGAGAAAACACATTGTAGCCAGCTCCGCAGCCCATATTGTTTCTCCTTTATTAAGTCCAGACCTGATAAAGAGCCTGGCTCCTCCGTGGCGTGTGGATAAGTGGGTGTCTAGAAGCCTTGCAGGCAACAATTATCTTTATAAATAGCTGGTGAATGCTCCGCCACCCATGTTCCCTGCCACAGCCCACACAAGTGCAGGGTCCCATCCCACAGAAGCACTCGAACCTCGCAAATGATGGCTCACAAGGCACCAGGTATTAGTCACAAGACTTGGGCCAGAGGAGAAAGCTGTGGCATAAAGAAAGGTTAATCAATGGTGACCCCACCTGAAAACCCTGTTTCAAAAACATCTCCACTCCCACACTCCAGTTTCCATTAGCAGAGAACAGATGGAGCCCAGACAGGGCCCTGCTGAATGGGGCCTAGGCAGGCGGCTGAGAGGGAGGGCTTGCAGGAGCCAGCTGGGCACCGGCCTCTGGCTGCATTTGGGGCCTGGCTGTGAGAAACTGCTGGGTGAGCCCAGCCTGCCCCAGGAGGGATGGGCCTTCCCCTGCCCTCGGCTCCTGGTTTGGGTGGTCTTGCTCCCATGAGGGAGTCTGTGTGGCAGGGGCTCTGCCAGAGAGCAGGTGTATGCCACCAGCAGGGCCATGGCCAGAAGATGGAATGACCCCAGGAAGTGCACAAATGCTGGAAAGAAGCATCAGTACGACCACTGCAGAGCTTGAACGTGAAAACACTGAGTCGGGTCAGAGAGGTCGCAGTGACTCAGGTGGCATTTAAAGACATGGAGCCTGTGACTGGTCGTCCCTCTCCTGCAACCCTGTCCAGCAGGCTGGACCTGGGCTGGAGCAATTTTGTTTAAAATGTGGCAGGTGGAGGGGGCCCTGAGACCAGCCAGCCAGGGGCTCCCTGTGCAGGAGACTGCCCATGGGGGCCATTTCCACAGCCCATCAGGAACCACAGCTCCTACATGAGAGGGCAGAGCAAGGATACTGGAGCTCCTATGACCAGGGATGGTCCCCACCCCAAAGACCAGCTGAACCATGGTGCCAGCCTCACATTTGACACACAAGACAGGCTGGGCCAGGACTTCCCAGCTTTGGAGGGGTCTGGGAGGCCAGAGAGAGCCAGGTGGGGTGCAGCAGGGGCTCAGCCCAGGAGGGCCTCTTCCTCACTGTGGCCTCACTGTGGGAAGCAGGCCTGAGGGTGGCCCGTGAGCCAGCCAGAATCTGGCATGGTGGGAAGCCTTTCTAAGATCACTGCTCCCTTCAGCCAGGGGACAGATGTTGAAGGAGCTTTGCCCACCCCATCGTTTCCTCAGAGCCAAGCCAGGTTTTAAACTAAGACAGTATTTCCCCAAATGCTCCAAAAGGATTCCTGCTGAGAAGTTGTAATAAATTATGTGATCAAATATATTCAGGAAATAATGCAGCTCCATTAGAAATTTTTAAAAAATTCATAAAGGCATGAAGACAGGGAGGACTTTGCATGATTCAGCATTTTCGCTTATCCTGTTATGCGGGATAAGTACCATCAAGAAAACAAGTGTCCGCCATGGCAGTTCACGTTGCGTCAGCTCCAGGGGCAGCAAGGCTGAGCAGAAGCGTCCACAGGAAGAGACCACTTCTCACACAACTGGAGTCCTGGTGGCAACTCCAACCTTGGTCAGGCCACTCCATGGCATGAGGACCACTGTCTCTGCAACTCCTGTGAGCCTTTCTCACAGTCACAATGGCCTCTGCATGGCCACCAGCTCCATGTTGTCCACTTTCAAGACATGGTGTGGGCGACTTCTTGACACACTAGCTGCAGGGTTGGGGAGAGCTGTCAGTCGAGGACATGAGGGTGAAGGGATTAGGCTCGGGTATGAGGCCAGCTGTCCTGTAAGTGAGGAGGCTTCAGGGTGTGGAGAGGCATGGTGCTGGTCACCCCAGGTCCCTCAGCAGAGGGCCGTGTGTTTATGTGGAGAGCAAGCCTAACTTGCCATGTATGTATTTACATGCCCCCAGCATGCACACTGCGCAGGACTTGTGACTGGGACACAGAGTGACTAGTGGACAAAGGCAAGGAGGGGCACCTTGTAGACTTGCATGCCCCTGGATGGTGTCTTATGAAGGAGCTCCCTGCGGTGCCAACATCAGGGCTTCTCAGGGCCACAGAGGCAGAAACTTGCTATGTTGTAATGTGGAGAGGAAAGGCAGCAGAGCACTGTGCAGGACCCTCTGGGCTATGGGAGGATTACAGATGGTGTGTTAGCTTTCCATCACTGTGACAAAATACCTGAGATAATCACCTTATAAGGAAGGAAGGTTCGGAGGATTCAGTTCATAGTCATGTGGCCCTATTGCTTTGGGCCTGTGTTTAAACAATGCATTATGGCAGCAGCACAAGAGGAGGTATGTGCACCTGGCCTTTGGTGACACTGGAAAGCACAGGCAGGGAGAGGGCTAGGCCCCATTTCCCCTTCTAGGGGACATCCCCAGTGACCTCACTTCCCACCAGGCCCTACTTCCTAAAGGCTCCAGCACCTCCCAGTAGTGACACAGGTTAGAGAACCAGGCCTTCAACACAAGGACTTTGAGGATAGTCCAGAGTCAGACGACAGCAGCTGGTACCCTTGGTCCCCAGGTGTGGCATGCAGGCTAATCTAGGGGGATCGTCCTTGCCACCCTGGGCACCAGTGCACACCAGCTAAGGCTGATGACATAGTGCTATTTGGAATCAGAAGAGTCCCTGCCATCCCTCTCAGGATCCATGGTTCCATGACAGAGTGGGCCTCCCCAACACGACAGTGCCTGTTAACCACCAGGAGACGGCAGAGGACAGGCCAGGGTATGACAGGGCCAGCCAGAGCAGTGCCTCCCCCAACTCCAAGTCTCACCCCACACGTCCCCCTTAACCTGTCACTTGGGTGCCCCTCTGCACAGCCTGACGAGTGCCATGAAATAAGGAGACAAACCAGGAGTGGAGGAGAAAGCATAGGTGCGGTAGTGTGCACGCAGGCCCAGGCTGAGCACTTAACTGAGTACTTATCTGACATGAACTTAGTTCTAAACTAAGAGCAACTAAGGATACTGGACACTCTGGCACTGGTGTGTCCACTGCTTGACCTAAGATGGGCTGGAGACAGCTCCCTTGGAAAGCGGGGATCCTCTTTGGAATCTGGGGCTGTCCTGCTTGACTGTGTGGAAAGGCAGGTGCCAGCTACACAGTCAAGCACAGGCTTGTGGCTCGCTGGGGTTTATGGAGCCCTGCCTCCGACCCACCCAGCCTGGGGGCATCCCTCCTGCTCAGACACCTGTCCTCCCAGTGTTACCAACTCACATCTGGAGCCTGTGGCCTGGAGACACCAACGCTGGAGGGACCCGTGTTGGGCTTTGTTGAGGAGGAAGGAAGGAGGCAGACTGATGTCCCAAGCCCCCCTTGGAATTCTCCGGGGAAGTGGGATATTTCTGTGGGATCAGGTCTCATTTGAGGGCAGGATGCTCCACTATTGGGTCAGTTTTTGTGGTCAACAACCAATGTCCGGAATCAGCTCAGAAAAACAAGCCAGATCACAGAATGAGGGCACATGGAATATAACCTTCACATTGGAAGATGTTTTAATTTATAGTCACAATAAAAGTTTGAATCATTCAGGTGAATCATTTTCAAAAAATGAAAAAAAAATTGCCACAAGTTCCTGGGTAGAGACCTCATACCAGGAGATCACAGAGTCAGCAAGGGCAGGAGCTCTCACTGTGAATACCCAGTGGACAGTCCACTCATGGGCTTTGGTTAGCGTATGCTTCTATTCGAGTGGAGGGATGGGGATTATTTTCTCTTTCTAAAACAAGAAAGCAAGTGGAAATGTTGGATTGAAGTGGTCAAACGTGAACAGGTCTTACACTGTGGAACCAGCAGGAGGCCTACTATTGTCCCCAGAACAGCTAAGCAATGAAGACACAATTTAAAAAGTGGAGAATCTTGATACCAAAATTGAAAGAAAGCAGCCCAAACATAAATAAAACCAGATTTTATTAGCACACGAGCTGGGTTATTCTGGCTTCAATACCAAGAAAGGACTGTGCAGGCAGGGTACAA